>NW_026706222.1:0-244432 GCF_029867415.1 Vicia villosa | reverse complement strand
GGATCGATGTTATGCGCCTGGATAGGCCCGCTCATGTTTTCACAGTAGAAGCAATCGTCGACAACAAACCGTGGTACTACGACATCAAGAACTTTCTTCAAAAGCAAGAGTACCCTCTTGGGGCGTCAAAGAAAGATAGAAAAACTTTGAGAAAGTTAGCTTGTAGATTCTTCCTGAATGAAGATGTTCTGTACAAGAGAAACTTCGACATGGTTCTGCTCAGATGCGTTGACAGAAAAGAAGCAGAAATACTCATGAGAGAAATACATGAAGGTTCCTTTGGTACTCACACAAATGGACATACCATGACAAGGAAAATACTGAGAGCAGGATATTATTGGCTGACGATGGAGTCAGATTGCTTCCAGTATGCAAAGAGGTGTCACAAATGTCAAATCTACGCCGATAGAATTCATGTGCCACCATCTCTGCTCAACATACTCTCTTCCCCTTGGCCTTTCTCCATGTGGGGAATCGACATGATTGGAATGATCGAACCAAAAGCGTCCAACGGACATCGCTTCATCTTGGTAGCCATAGACTATTTTACCAAATGGGTTGAAGCAGCTTCGTATGCAAACGTCACAAGACAAGTTGTCGTCAGGTTTATCAAGAATCACATCATCTGTCGCTACGGCGTTCCTAGCAAGATAATCACTGACAATGGGTCAAATTTGAATAACAAAATGATGAAGGAGCTTTGTGAAGAATTCAAGATCGAACATCACAACTCATCTCCTTACAGGCCAAAGATGAATGGAGCTGTAGAAGCAGCTAACAAAAACATCAAGAAAATCATTCAGAAGATGGTCATCACTTACAAAGATTGGCATGAAATGCTCCCGTATGCTCTTCACGGTTACCGTACATCGGTACGCACTTCGACTGGAGCAACTCCTTTCTCCCTTGTATATGGCATGGAGGCAGTCCTACCTATAGAGGTTGAGATTCCATCAATGAGAGTTTTGATGGAGGCAAAATTAACAGAAGCCGAGTGGTGTCAAAGCAGATTCGATGAATTGAACTTAATCGAAGAAAAGCGCATGACAGCTTTATGCCACGGACAGCTATATCAACAAAGAGTGAAGAAAGCTTTCGACAAAAAGGTTCGACCTCGCACAATCAAAGAAGGCGACCTTGTACTCAAAAAGATTCAATCTTTTCTCACAGATTCGAGAGGGAAATGGACTCCCAATTATGACGGCCCCTACGTGGTCAAGAGAGCTTTCTCAGGAGGAGCCTTAATACTCACGACTATGGATGGAGAAGAATTCACCCGTCCTGTGAACGTCGACGCAGTCAAGAAATACTTCGCCTAAATAAACAAAAGAACAGCTCGCTAAGTTGAAAACTCGCAAAGAGCGACTTAGGCAAAAAAGAGCGTCTCGGTGAATCGAAAACCCGAAAGGGCGATTCAGGCAAAAGTTAGAGACATAAAAAAAAAATATATAATCAATCCCGGTAAACTTAAAACACGAAAGGGGTAGTTTACGCAAAAGTTAGGGATATATGGCAAGTAACTGTGTTCAGGACAAACTTGATCATTCAAAATCCATAGCGGAGTGTTCATCAGCAGTAGGTCATCTTCTACGAAGCACGAATACAGCGCGACATGGAGTGGAAGGGAAAGATAACGGTCGTCACGTTTCATCGTAGCCCTTTTCCCAAAAAATTACCAATTTCCAACTTTGTAAATACTCCATGGAATCAAGCATTTGGCTGATTACCATTCCATATATAATAATTTGAGCCTTGTGCTTTTCCTTTGCAATCTAGTCTTATTCAGTTTCTTGAAATGCATTTTAAGTTTAAACAGTCATTTTCTTGAAACAAATGTTTTCATAAAATAAAAATGAGTTTACTTGCAAAAATAAAGGTGAAATTTCTTTCTAAGGTTTACAAACAATAGGAAGGATGCAAACAGTTGCTCCAAGAACGGTTGAGACTCCGGGAACCAAGATTTCCCCATGAGGTCGCTTTGCGAACATCTCCCGATGACGGATCTTCACTTCAATTCATATTACTCATTTCAAACAGCGGACAACTAATAACCAGATATTCCCGAGAGAGTTCGAACTCCAAGAAGAGGACATCTTCTGATCCACAAGAATTTCAAGACGTATCATAGGATTTTACATCCGCGACAACTCTATTCATATTCACTTTACATTTTATCATTACATTCATGCATACATTACATCACAACTGCATAGTCAAATTAGGCTTTTAATCATGAGAATGCCCGAGTCATGAGGGCATGAACTCAAGTTTCCCCTGCAAGTCCTGGAGAAACTTTTTCCTTCAAGACAACGATCCATGTAGAGGGATTTCCCCAAGCAAGTCAATAGATGGTAGTCTCCCTCAAAGAGATAGTTTGTTCACTTTTGGAATTCCTCAACCGAGAATCTCCTGCAGAGCGACATTCGACAGTCTTCTTCAGATAAGATAGTCTGCTTCACATTCCGGAACTCCCTACAGGTCTGGTATTTCCCCAGCAAGGTCGAGAGATGCCACCTTCTTTTTCGTCAAAGAAAATAATTCAGAATCTTCCAGCAGATCTACCAATGATTCCCCAGCGGAGTCAGCAAATGATAGTCTTCATCCAGAAGATAGTTCAGATTCCCCAACAAAGTCAGCAAATGGCAGTCTCTTTCAGCAGAAGACAGTTTGCTCACTTTCTATCACAACAAAGTCAGCAAATGGCAGTCTCTTTCAGCAGAAGACAGTTTGCTCACTTTCTTTCATGACAGGGTCGACAAATGGCAGTCTCTTTCAGCAGAAGACAGTTTGCTCACTTTCTATCACAACAAAGTCAGCAAATGGCAGTCTCTTTCAGCAGAAGACAGTTTGCTCACTTTCTTTCATGACAGGGTCGACAAATGGCAGTCTCTTTCAGCAGAAGACAGTTTGCTCCCCGAGCAATTGGCAAATGGCAGCCTTTCCCCAAGGAAAGACAGTTTGTCTGTTAAATACTCAAGAGATCGACAAATGGCAGTTTCTTCAAACAGTTTGTCTGTTTCTGGGATGCTTAACTCCCCACAAAGTCGATGAATGGCAGTTTTCCTCTTAGGAAAATAGTTCGTTGATTCCCCAGGCATCAGTTGACGAATGGCAGTTTTCACCCCGAAAACAGTTCGTCCGCCTTCAAACGAAGTCATTAGCCCCTCAAAAGATCATGGGCCCATATGACAATCTTTCAAAGACGTCAAGTCAAAAGGGAAGATGGTGAAGTTTCTTTACTACCGTCAAATGGCGTCTCATCTCCAAGTGCTGATGAGAAGTTTGATGAGGAAACAAACCTTTGAAGTTTCTTTACTACCGTCAAATGGCGTCTCATCTCCAAGTGCTGATGAGAAGTTTGATGAGGAAACAAACCTTTGAAGTTTCTTTACTACCGTCAAATGGCGTCTCGTCTCCAAGTGCTGATGAGAAGTTTGATGAGGAAACAAACCGTTGGAAATTTTCTCTTTATCTGAGATATTGTCCAAACACAACCGAGACCAGTTTCGAGATATGGACATCCGAAACAAGAAGAGGTTGTTTACCTTTTTCTAAGTATCAACACTTAGTTAAAGAAGATGGATTGTGCATCCTACATTGCCATCCATTCACCAGAATCCACATCAAGTATTTCTACAGGAGTTTGTCTCCTCATCCCCCGCCAAGTGCGACAACGGGATCAAATCATGCAAAGATTTTATCAATTACAACATCTCAGGAGCGCCCAAAATTCGGGCATTCTTTGATATTTAAGTCTCTTTTACGCAGGAGAGATCGAGATCTCAATCTCTCTCCCTCCAGATAAAAGAAACTTAAATAGGGGCATCTGTCATACCCTAATTTTTGACCCCCCTGAGATGACATATCTTCAGGATTTTTCATCAGGTCAAAACAAGTACCCAGAGCAGTCATTTCTCCATCTGGTACCTGATCGAGGATGCTCAAAGACAAGAAAGCTCAGGCAAAGGATCAATCAATACAAGGATTAGTCCCTAATACAATCATGAGGCTCAAAGACTTCACTTTTCTCATCTATGATTGATTAGACATCCAGTCATATGAGTACAGGTTTACTCAGGTCGCCAGACTAGGGTTCTGAGCCTATCAAGGACTGAAATCAGGGATCACATTTGGGAAACCCTAAAAAACCTCAGAGGGTCATTCAAAGACATCAATCATCTTCAAATAACTCATATTACAAGGTCTACTGGACATCACACTTCAATTCAAAGTCTACAGTCATTACTTTCACATGGTCGACAAATTAGGGTTTTGACCTAATTCACCAAGATAGTTGACTTCTAATCAGGGCATGAATCCAAAACTCAAGACATGATTCAAGGATCTCTACTACCTCCATATAATCCATTTATATCATCCATTTGTGGAGAAGATCTTATTTCTACACAAAAACCCAAAAAATTCACTTTGTCAGGAAAAAGTCAACTGTGAAGGATCATCATTGACTTTTAAGGTTTTTGGTCAAAAAATGACTTTCAAAGATCAATATCATCAATATATGGATGTCAAAGTCATTTGGCCAAAGAAATTCAAAGAAATTCATCAAGGAGCGAAAAGTCGGGAATTAGGGTTTTTGAAGGCATGGTGAGATCTCAAAATTTCACCTACACAACTCAAAAAACTTCCAACATGAAAGTTGTAGATCTTGCAAAATAAAACAACATCTTACAAAGGAACTTTTTTCAAAAGATCAACCATTTATGAAGTTTTGGAAATTTTGAAGTTTAGGTCATAAACACTTAGAAATTTTTCTAAGTGTTTTAACCTAGTTTTCGTCCAACTTTGGGCTCATTTTTCACAAATTTCCTAAATGATTCTGAAGAAGACATAAACTAATGATTTGAAGTAGATGTTTAGGGCTTTCCAAATTGTGTTCAACCTTCTCCAAATTCAATTTGAGCTAGGAGTTATGCTTGTTCAAAGTTGGCCTCATGAAGTAAAATTATAGGTCATGGACACTTTTGGACTTTGCAAATTTTGTGCAAATAACCTCTCTTATGGATGCTACACGACCCATAACACATCTGAAACCATGCCATGCATTCATTTTCACCATGCCATAAGGATTGAAGAAGATTCTAAAAAACAAGAACATGTGATTATGTAATGATTACATTTGTGAATTTATGGCAAATTGATGAATCACCCAAGGAATCTTCTCACCAACCAATTAGAGCTCATTTCTGGCTCAGAATTGTCCCCTAAGATCAAGCAAAATCGAGGGCTAGGAGATTGATCAAATGGAATCAAAATTCTCATCATTGCATAAGAGATATTTGCAAAATTCCTTCATGGCTAAGAAAGCAAATCAACTTCACTAAGGAAGCTCACTCCTCTGCAGCTATACTGATCCATTTGCCTATAAATACAGATGCATTCCTCATTCAAAAACACACCAAAGCAACCATATTACTTGCTTTCTCCTTCTCTCCTCTTGTTCATTGTTTTTCAAAGTTCTTTGGCAAGAAGAATCGATTTCTTCAAACCAAAGCTTATCTTTGGGAAGTGAGCATTCTAACATCTCAAGGGAGGTCATTTGAGGTGATCCAAGCACCTGGATCACTTCTGTAGGTGGAGGAACACCATTGTTGCTCTCACTTTGGAGCACTTGCAGTTAGAGGTCCATGGAGTGATTCAGAAGGTTTCAAGGCAAGCCAATCATCCAGACACACTCCTCAGGTCATAGTGAAGCTAACCAGATGGTTGCAGCTCATCTGTAACTCAGGATTCAACAACCTCCATGTCCACTTGAAGCTCAAATCGAGGGAGGTCCATAGAACAATTCAGAAGGATTCAGGCTACAATAAGCATCCAGTTAGCATCATTGAGTCTCAGGGAAGCTATTGAGATCATTCATTCAAACCCAGGTGCTCTCAATCGTCCTCACGATCTCCATTTTCAGAGGTAAGTTTCTGAACTTCACCTCTCTAATTTAAGTACCTTTTGTGAAATAGCTCGATTCTATCTTGTTCAGCATCATCAGAGGATTGAAAACCCTCTATCATCATCCATTTATCTTTCAGTATAGTCATTTAATTTGATTTTGAAATTTTAGGGTTCTTCACGATTTCTGATAAATTAGTTAGATGTAGTTAATGATAGTTCATGTTAGTTACATATTTAGAATTGTGAGTGAATTTAGAGCAAGTTTCGTGTTTACATCATGGCAAATGGTTGAGAAACGAGTGAGTTCAGAAATCCAAAAATGGAGAGCTTGAGGTTGAAGACGAAGATGGTGGTGGCGCGCAAATTTGAATTCTCAGAGCAGGGTTTATTTTATTTTGAATGGTATGCGTTTTATTAACGACTAAACAACTTTCCCTAGTGGCCACACATGCGCCCTTAGTATCATCATGCCACAAGTCTGGGGTTCGAATCCCCCTCGCCCCAGACTTTTTCATCCTTTTATTTTTTCAGATTTTTCTAACTTGTTTTAAAACAAAACCAAATGCGCGCGTGTTATAGTCACCAACTGGCGTTTGGCTCAGTGGTGTTGTTTTGAGTGTGTGGCTATAAGGGCGTGAGTTCAAGCCTTGCTAGGACCAAAACCTATTTTTTTATCACTTTTCTAACTTAATTCCTTCACAACTTTAACCAATTATTTAACTTATCAAATTAATTCATTTTGACTTCATTTTTTTAAACACTTGTTGATTAATATATATTTTATAAATAATCAAAAAAAATCATAAAAATATTATTTATTTCATGTATTTTAATTAGGTTTAAAATAGTATGTTTTAAATGTTTTCTTAAATACTTTAAAATATATATATTCATTTTGTTTTAACCTAATTACTTTGTGAATAATGTTATGATAAAAACCCTATTTATTTAGGTCTTAATTAGGTATAGATTTCATCTTTGCCTTAATTAAGTTGACTTTTGTCAATCTACAAAATTGTTTTCAATCTCCGATTAAACAGACGATTAAGGTTTTCAAACAACAAAACCTTATATCATTTCAATCTTTTCTTCAACTGTTTTCATAAACAGTAAATCATTTTTAAGTGGGCCTCTAATAGAGTGTAAGTCCCAAAAACCTTCTCTTCTTAGCTTGTTTTCAAAACTGTATTTTCAAAATCTTCTTTCTGTTTTCAAAACATTCTTCTGGTATTTGAAGGGCATTATTCCCGGTGAAACTCTTCAGATACCTATGTGACCTTTGTCCATCTTCACTTCTTCTGTTTTCAAAAACCATTAACTGTTTATCATATACATTCAACTGTTATCAACAAAAACAACAAAAATTACTGTTGAGGCTCTGTACATACTTCTTCAATGGCCTCCACTCCATCCAGGTTAGGCTTTACAAGCTTTCAATTTACAGTCTTTATTTAAATTACTGTCAAATATAAACTGTGCATATATTAGTTTAGAACTACGTTTGAGTATAAACCTTAGGACAGTTAAACTATATATATATTATAGGAATATGACCTAGGATTGAGAATGTCTTCCCGGTGAAGGCTCTTTCCTAATTAGAGATCTGTAGTTCAAACCCCCAAGATGAATTATTCCCGGTGAAACATCTTGGCAAAAACCTTAGAATCCAAAAATATAGGACACATCCACCCAAAGAGGAATTATTCCCGGTGAAACCTCTTACCCATTTGCTTAGAGCCAAAATAAGTTCAAAACTACATAAGCTTTCTCTTGTGCTATAACAAGGACCCCCGATTAGCCTCCTCTTGGGCTTTGTACAAGGACCCACAGGCTTCTTAAAAGCATTTCCAGCTTCCTCTTGAGCTTGTATACAAGGACCCATCAGGTTTCTTATAAACATAGGAACAGGTCTTTAGTTACCTTTTAGCCTACCCTGGTGAGTTTCTTCCAATTTAAACCAGACTTTAAACAAGCTAAGTTTGTCTCAATTTTGCATTGAGTACATTTTTGGAATGAGAGACATGGACAGTCTCTGTCACCCTTATCTTCATCAATCCTCCTTAGTAGAGTCTAGGATCTATGTTTTGGTCATCCTCAGCATTGAGTCAGCCTTCATCTTGGGCTTTAAACAAAGAGTCTCCACTAGATAATCTTTCTGCCATCCACTTTTCAATAAAATTCCCTGGAAAGGGTTAGCCTCCAAAGTCAATTAAAATCAATCCATCATTTCAATAAAAACCCCTGGAAAGGGTTAGCCTCCAAAATTAATAAATAAATAGATTTCATTCTCTTAGGAGATAATTTCCCCAAAAGAGTCAAAACCCCTGGAAAGGGTCAGCCTCCAAAAAAAAAAAAACATGATAAAGTCAGTCTTTTAACAGACAAATTCACCAGCTGAGTCAAAACCCCTGGAAAGGGTTAGCCTCCAAAATTAATAAATAAATAGATTTCATTCTCTTAGGAGATAATTTCCTCAGTAGAGTCAAAACCAACAAAAATAGTTAGCCTCAACCTTGGGCTTCATACAAGGCACCCAAACAATAAAACTCCCCTGTCAAGAGTCTGCCTCAACCTTGGGCATTGTACAAGGCAGATAATAGAGTCTCCCCAGTGAGTCCTTCATCACTCAGTAGCCACAACCTTGGGCTTTGTACAAGGCAGATAAACCATATCTTTCATGTGTCAAAGATTCCTAACACTTAGGATCTTTCCCCATATAGTCATCCATACTTAATTCATTTAAGAGTCCGCCACAACCTTGGGCTTTGTACAAGGCAGAAAATAATGTTTCCCCCTAGCTAGAGTCAGCCACAACCTTGGGCTTTGTACAAGGCACATAAAATAAAGTCATTCAATTATCCTCAACAGTTAGCCACAACCTTGGGCTTTGTACAAGGCACATAAATAGAGTCTCCCTCAGTAGAGTCAGCCTCAATTCTGGGCTTCGTACAGAACACAAAAATACCCTGTAATTAATCCCCAGTGGAGTCATCTCCCAGAGTCAATAATATTAATTAATCAATCAAAAAGCCTCAAGCTTGGGCCTCATACAAGCCAGCTAAAGTCAAATCTTTTATACAGTAAATAGACATAGCTTATCTCTATAGAGAGATATTTTTACTACTCTACCACATTCAAACAAACAAACGTTTCAATTTCAATTTCAATCAAAGTCTCCCATTTAGGACTCTGAAAGACATGCTCTGGCACATCCCCAGACTTGTACACTTTCCCTAATTTGGACGAGCAACTTTCTTTCATTTAAGAGGCATCTGACTGGCATACTTGCACACACACAAGTAAGGTCCCCCTCTTGAATGAAATGAATTCAGTTATTCTGTCACTCTTTCAAAATGTTTGTGGTAGAATAGTACAAATACCTCTCTGTAGAGATAATTTCATGTCTCTTCACTGTAAACAGAGATTTAATTCCAAGCTTCACCCTTGAGCTTCAAGCAAGGCACCAAAAAACAATTAATTTCCCTAGTTAGTTCCCCGAACTACATTAAGCTCTGACTTCCACTAGGGATATGTAGGCATGAGGTTCACAAGGAATCTCAGCGAGCTAATAAAATACCAAAAATAGTCAGTTTGTCTGTCTGTCTGTCTTTTCAAATCAAATCAATTCCTTCTCCTAACACAAAGGAGAAACTTTCCCAATCATTAGCAGCAAACACAATCACAATGACACGGAGAAGGTTCCTGTAGAGTACTACAGATATGTAGGGTGTTTAAACACTTCCCTATGTGTAACCGACCTCCCGGACTCCAGAATTTCTAGTCTAGGTGTAAATCCCCACACTTAGCAAACTCCTAGGGTTTAGTTGAGATCTTTTTTCCCCTTTCCTACTCGTAGGACAAATAAGAAAGTTCGTGTGATATCGTAGGAAGAACTGAAATAAAATTCATCCCACCACGGGCGCATTCTCCTTCCAAATTTCGCGTGAAGGGTCTAGCGTGCCGTCCTCCCAAGTGAAACGGGGAGGTAAAAGAAAACGACACCACAGATTGTATGGATTGTCTCTATTTTGTGTGGTTGTTTGTATCTTTGAGATTGAATTTTGTTGATGTTGAAATTGATTGATGTCTGCGAATAAGGTTATAAAAGTTCAATCAATTGTTGTGGGGAATTAACCTAGGGTTTATAATTATTATTATTAAGGAATTAAGTGCAGAAAAACAGATTAATGTTGGTTAAGTATAACTATTATAGTGCTATGTCTCTGTGTTGGTCGAAATTCATTTGCAACTGAATCGAAGGAGGAAAATTGAGTTTTTGGGTTGAGTTATAGGGATTTGGTATGATGGGGTTTGAGATTTGGGATCAAAATCAATGTGTTAAAATTCATGTTTTATGATTCCAATTCACTACTATATGTTAGGTATGAATGAATATGTCTTTGTTTTATGAAAAATAATTGAATTGGTTGGATTTTAATGGAAAAATGCATAAAACCCGTAGTTGTTCTTGGGCAAAAATCTAGTTTTGGAGAAAACTTCAAAAATTCATATCTTTTGATCCGTAAGTCCGTTTGAGTCCCCGTTCGAAGCGCTAGAAAGCTAATAATGTGTATTTTCTTATAGAAATAGTTTCTTGTTCTGGAAATAAAATTTAATTGGTGTGTAATGAAGTTTTGTTGTGTCGGTGTATGATACCGGTGTTTGCGCTTTCCAGAAACTTAGAAAATTCATAACTTTTGACTCGGGTGTCCATTTGACGCGCCGTCTGGACCGTTGAAAGGCTAAAATTATGTTCTATCTTATAAAAATATTTTCAAACACAGTAGATGAATTTTGTTGAATCGATATACATTTTTGTGTGTAATGTTGTGTAATTGTCGAACCGGGTGTACGCTATTAATCGTGTGCATGTTGTATGAACTTGTGTGATTGAATTGCATGTTGTATGAACTTGTATGATTGAATTGCATGTTGTTACTGCTGTTGTGTTGTTGTTATTGCTATAAGTTGTTGCTTCATACAATTTGTTGATATAAGTTGTTGTTGATATGTTGACTAAGTTGTAGTCCTATGGCCAGTGTTGAAGCGACGCTGAGTACCTCTAATGTTGGTATAGTGTTGAATTGTTGTCGTTGTTGCGTTGTTGTTGTTGTGACATTGTGGTTGTTGTTGCATGCATACATTTGCATTGTTTAAGTTGGCCTTGATGGCACCACGTTGAAAAGTTGAAGGCTTATGCCTTGGCCTTAATGGCACAAAGTTGAAGGCTTACGCCTTGTTGAAATGCCTCGATAACCTGGCATATGTTTAAGCTGGGAATTTTACTCCAAATGGCACCACATGCATTTGCACAGTTGAGTCGCATTTGAAGTTGTTGTTGTTATTTCGTTGTTGTTGTTATTACGTTGTTGTTGTTGATATAAGTTGTCGTTGTTGTAAGTTGTTGTTGTTATAAGTGGTTGTTGTTATTAAATTGTGATGATTTAATTTGTGAAATAATTAATATAATTATTGTTATAGTTGTTGTTGCTAATTGTTGTTACTAATTGTTGTTATACTTGTTACTGAATATTGTTATCATAATTGTTGTCGGTAAATAATTATTATAACCGTTGTTGCTACGGTAAATAATTATTATAACCGTTGTTACTGAATATTGTTACTGAATACTTGTTACTTAATATATTATTTATCATACACTTGCTTATATTGTTAGATATCTCACCCTTCTGCTGATGTTTCCCCTACCATGGGAAATGGGCAGGAACTCAAGAATAGATGTGGATGTTCGAAGTACTTTTATGAAGTCTTTAGTTGCTGTTAGTTCGAGTTGGGTCTTGCTCTGATATGTAGCACTCGGGGGGTTGAACGATTGTTGTTATTTATTAATTGTTGTTATAACTATAAGATGTTAACTTTTAAGTGGAAATTGTGAAGAAATATGTTATTGTGAAGTTGTTTTAATTGAATGAAAATATTGCACGAAGTGAAGTTGAATAAATGATATTATTATTATTAATAAAAGTTGTTTATTTTTAAAAAGAGTAAACAGATTTTTATCGGTTCATCCGAGTTATGTGCTATGTATATATGATATATGTGATTAAGTTATTTGTTGTTTTATGTTGAATGTGACATCCCAATTGTATGTTGAATTTCCGCACTCTGATTTTATTAAATATTCGTTGGGAAGATTTGGGGTGTTACAATTGGTATCAGAGCAGGTCGGTCTGTCCGACCAGTGTTGTCTAATATTATTTATCCCTTTGTATGCGACAAGTGTGTGAAACACTGTCGGTACTTGTTTGTTTTCTAGTTGTTGGTTGCAGGAGTTGGCTTGAAGCTAAGTGGGGGAGAAGCGGTGCTTCTCGGATCTATTCAGTTGTAAGATGTTGGTGCTGCAGTTGGCGATAGTGCAAGTATTGTTTAAGTTATGTTGTTTTCCGAGGTAACATGGATTTAAGATGTTAGTTGTTTGACAAGTTGGAGCGTCTTGAATGAAGAAAGGATGTTGGTAGATCTTGGAAGCAAGAGAGGGAGAGAGAGATGGAACTTATGTCCACCAACCTCAAATTATGATTTTTGCAATTAAGGAACAGCTGTCAGTAAAAGGGGCATAACTTTTTACTCGTGATTCTGATTGAAGCGATTCTGGAATTTTTGGAAAGCTTACGAAATTCCCTACAGTTTTCATATAAGATTTGTCTTAAGGAAATTTGTGAAGAGGAAGAAAACTGCATTTTAATATTTGGGTCTGATGCTGATTTTTGGAAAATTCTGCATATGGAAATTCTGGACCAGTCCCATTGCAAGGATGATAACTTTATACTCGTAAACCGGATTTAAGCGATTCTTGAAGTTATGGAATCTACGCGAAATTCCCTTCTGTGGACCTCCGTTTTTTATCCCGGGCCATACCTCTGTTCTGGAGAGATACGTGAACTGACTCTTTTTTATCGCTTAATGCTTTCGCATTTTGAAAATTCACAGAGTCGCCACCGACCTTTTATTTTATCCAATTAAGGAAAGGTTTATAAAAGAAACAGAAAAAAGACCTTTAAGAAATTCTGGGTAAGGGGGTAGGTTATACAAAGGGAAGGTGTTAGCACCCTTTGTATCCATGGTTATCCATGGGCTCTTAAGTTTGCTTAGCTCACTTGTTTTTCGATCACTTTTCAATTGCTTTAGAATGCTCATATGTGGTTTCAAATACTTTTGTAAATTGAATTTTGTAATGATCCGTGTGTGGATGTATACAAAATGCTTGTTTATCTTTCGAAAGATGTTTTGAAAAGAACGTTAACTTTGTAATAATCCGTGTTTGGATGTATACAAAGTATTGTCTTTTTTGAAAGTTTTGTTTTGAAAAACAACAGTGTATGAGAATTTTGTTTGTTTTGATTTGAGCAAGCAAACTAGGAGGTCTACCTTGAGTTGTAAGGTCTTTATCCTATTTCCTTTAAAAATCTATCCTTTCACCGGATATAAACAAAAGGTTCGATTTTGTACTCGAAACAGTAGAATTTTGACTTTGATTTTGAAAAGAATGAGAAGGGATTACCTTAAAAGGTGCAAGTGTGATTGTGATTGGATTCAAATATTTTATCTTTGAATTTAGTGATCTAACGGTTCAATTTTATCTTTGACATACACGCAGTTTATATTTGCTGGAAATTAAAATGCGGAAATGTAAAGTGCGGAAAGTAAATCTACGCTATTACATCGATTGTGCAGGAAATGTAAACTAGCCTATTTACATGAATTTGACATCCTATACATTTATCTAGGAATTTAAATTGCAAGAAAAATAAAAGGTATGTTTTTTTTTGGATTTTTTATGATTGATTTTAACTATGATTAATGCATGATTAATTAAATTAAAATGAAGAAAAAAAGATGAAAATAGATTTAAACCTAGAAATTAAGTTTAAAATATGTACAAAATATTTGTTAATTAATTTTAAAACAAAACTAATTTTTTTGGAATTTTTGGAATTGATTTGAAATTGATTAAGTTAATTAATACATAATTATGCAAATAATTATACAAATAATTAAAACTTAGAGAGAAAATTATTCAAAATATGTACAAAATTAGTTTATAATATATAAACAATATTTTATATAAAGAACAATTTTTTTATGATTTTTTGATTGGTTAGAATAATTAAAAAGCCAATATATAAATATATACTAATTAATTATGCAAAATATTGAAATTTTGAAGAAAAATAAAATATTTTTATTTCAGAAAATAATATATTATTTTAGAAGTCTAAAAAATATTTTTTGTGTATTTTTTGGATTTTTAAAACTATTTTTAATTAATTTTGCAAAGAAAATTAAAATAAAATAGAAAATAAAAGGATACATGATCAGGTGTGGTGGATAAGTGTGGTCTATGGTGTGGATCACTTGTCTGGTGCGTTAGATGAGCTGGCTAGCGGATCTGATGGTCACCAGCATGAGGGACCATACTACGTGATGTACCTGCAAAACACAGAATCCAAGATTAATTCAAAAAACACGCGCGCGCCCTCCAGCCAATCAGAGGACGCCACGCATCGTCTTCTTCCTCAGGATGGGCTTTTACACCTTTCATTTGCAGGTGGTGTAAAAACTCCAACCTTTTACACCTGTTGAAAATAGCGAATACTAGCAAACACTAATATAAATCTGGCGTGATACCATGGTTCATTTCGTATTGTTCATGCGATTCTAATGGTACCATTTAGAGTTCATAATTTTGCATGGATAGTAAAACCCCAAATTTAAAGGTTCGAACCCTAAAATGGTGATCCTACATATAGGCGTCCAAACTTCAATTAAGTTTCCAGAAATGATTAGGACCTCAAACCAAACACAAATACATGTCTACATCTTGTTAAACATGCATGAATGACCAGATACGAGTTAATTTAGATTTGAACAAATTATGACCTGTATAGCTCGATTTAGTGAGCTTCAAGGTTTGCAATTGATTGGAATACGTTCAATGATACTTGAGGATTGTATTTGAGTGTTTAATTTGAACTGAAACAAGATAGAAATTAAAATTCGAATTTTGAATTTCTTTGAAAAATTTCAAGTGATTACAAGTGTGTTATCAGCAAGGCTTTGTTTCTGAACTTATCCCCTTCATTACTGAAGTATGCTAGCCTATATATATGCATTGAGTGCTTAGAATTGAAGCTAAGAAGCATCTAGTTGCCTTTGTGGAATTCTTGAATTTTTTATATTAAAAAGCTTTGAATTATTGACCAAGTCTTCTTGTCTTCAATGCTCTTGCCTTGCTCTTCAATTCTCTGCAGAAAAATGAAGATTCCTTGGGTGAGTCATGCTTAAGATTTAAGCCATCCATTATCCTTTCATTTTTCTTTTTAATTTAATCTTAAAATAAGATAAAATTATGCAAAAAATGAAATAAAAATGGTGTGGGCTTAGTCTTGGTCGTGGGAGGCCCATAATATCATGGAAATGATGTTTGAACCATGAAAACTTGGCCCCATTTGGAAAAAAATGCATTTTTGAGCAATGTTGGTTTTATGCATTTTCCAAAATTTAGCCAACTTCAACAAGGTGTAAATCCCTCAATTTTTGTCATATGAAGGAGATCTTGCACTTTTTGGAAACCTCAAAGAGTCCTCTAACCAATGCCTTTGGTCTCATGTCAAAATGATTTTTGATGCTCTTTGTGTGTCCTTTTGAAAAAAGTGTCTTTTTGTTGACTTTGAAAATGACTTGTAATGTCTTTGGTCATATTTTTCAAATGGTGAATGCAATGACCATGGGATCAATTGCATTTGAAAGATAATTGAATTTCCTTCAAAATGAGCTTTGGTTTGAATTTTTTGGATGAAGGATGAGAGAGTTATGATCAGTCAAAGTTGAGTTGACTTTTCAGGCAAAAACCCTAATTTTGAATCTTAGGGTTTTGTTGATTTTTGATCTTTCCTTGATGAATTATGATCATCCAATGATCAAATGATGAATCCTTTGACAAAATATGGACTTTGACAAAAAATTTCATTTTTGACTGTCTGTTGACTTTTTTGGTCAAACGGGTCGTCTGTTGACTGTTTGAGCTGCTGACGGTGCGTCTGAGTGAATTGAAGTTTGAAAATTTGTATGATGGTACTTTGAGATATATGGATGTGTATGAAATCCATTTGAGCTCTCAAAAACTTGTTTCTCCTGTAAAAACAAGAAAACCCTAGTCAGGGACTGTTTATGTAGGAGACAGTTAAGCGTACCTGATTTTTGTGCAGTGTTGAGTCTCTGCTAATCGCGTGATATTCAGAAGACTTCTAGAACAAAAATCTTGGAATTTTGAATTGTGAAAGATTGATTTGATTGATGGTACAAAACACTGAGAATTGTACTGCCAGCAGTTTGGCTGTCGACTGACTGTTTAGGTATTGACGTAACAGTTAGAGTGAAAAATCAACAGTCAAAGTTAATTTTCTTTTTTGTTGTTTTTGTTTTATGTGAAAAATGAAAGTTATTTACATGACTTGTTAAAAACACAGACATAATAAATAACTAATATTTACTGTGTGCGGGCAAAATTACCGATAATAACCCTGAAAATCATTTAATGCACAGAAAAATGAATATTTGACTGGCAGAAAACACATAAAATATTATCTGAGTAATTAAGCAATATTATGACAAATAGTACAACATTTAATACTGACAGTACAAATATTACATACTATATTGAACAGTACGACGAATAAACGGTACATTTAAGAAATAAGAAATACGGCAAATTTTAAGAATGACGATTGATAACCCATGCTACAAATAGTAACATGTAGATGATTGGGAGCATAAGCATCCCAGGTCCACAGTGTTCCGGGCTATGTAGACAGAAGAAAGACATGATCACCGCAGCAATGGTGATGACCATAAGAAAACACGTTTCCCACCGCTTTGCCATTTTGTCGGGGAAGAAGAAAGGATGGATTATGAAGTAGAAATTTGAGAGATGAATTAGAATTTGATGTGAGATTTTTATGAAAAAAATGAGAGGTATTTATATAATGGAAAGAAGGATAGAGACGTTGGGGAATGATGTGATTCCGTACAAAAGGAAAATTTGAGTGGAAATAAGATTTGAAAGAAAGTGTATGATAGTGTTGGGAAAAAGAGAGATGTAGAGAATAAAGTTAGGATTTGATTTTTGAAAAAGAGATTTGAAAAGATTTTTGAAAATAATGGAATATAGTACCAAAATTAGTGGGAAACAAAAGATAATAATAATCTACTTGTTACCAGTACAGTCTGAGTTTCCTGATTCTGCGCCTGCAAAAAGATTTAACTCTGTACCAATTGTGTCAGTACTATTTATCTGTAAATAAATAAATAGCATGTGTGAAGTAATAAACAGTATTTGGCGTTTGCGTAAGAATAAATTCAACTGCAAGCCAAATTACTGTATAAGAAAAATTCTAAAAAACTAAGTATTTCATATGTCAGAATATTTGTTGAAAAAATCCATGACTATATGAGACTCTTAATTTTCAGATTGGAGTTTTCTTGAAAAAAGATGCGGGCAAATTTTGGGGTATAACAGTTGCCCCTATTCAATCTTCTTAAACCTGAAGAGATTGTCTGAAATCTGAAGGTAGAAGATGATTGAATATTTAGATGCCCTGAAAATTTGCACTTACCTTGATCAGAAGAGATGTTGGAAGTTGCATTTAAATGTCGTCTGCGAAATGTTGTTGGCAGATTGAAACATTACCTGAGATGGGCTTTTAGATGCCACCTGGTAAATGTGTTGATGGTTTGTTCATCAGGATGAATCCATTGATTATATCTTGATGAAGGATTTGAAAGTCTTTGTGTTGACTGTTTCGGAACCGTCCAAGGTTACCGCTTTAAGTCTTGGAGGATGATTGCTACGGAACTTGTCCAAAGTTTTTTTTTCTGCTTTAGATTTTGAAAGTTGATCATTGTGGAACCGTTTGAGGTATCAGCTTTAGATCTTTG
Source organism: Vicia villosa (assembly GCF_029867415.1). Classification (NCBI taxonomy): domain Eukaryota; kingdom Viridiplantae; phylum Streptophyta; class Magnoliopsida; order Fabales; family Fabaceae; genus Vicia; species Vicia villosa. The sequence continues at coordinate 226,567 of NW_026706222.1, read as the reverse complement.
ATGTTAGATCATTCTTGAACCGTCTGAGGTATCGACTTTAGATCTTCAATGTTAGATCGTTCTGGAACCGTCTGAGGTATCGCTTTAGATCTGCAACGTTAGATCGTTCTGGAACCGTCTGAGGTATCGCTTTAGATCTGCAATATTAGATCGTTCTGGAACCATCTGAGGTATCAACTTAGATCTGCGATGTTAGTTCGTTCTGGAACCGTCTGAGGTATCAACTTTAGGTCTGCGATGTTAGATCGTTCTGGAACCGTCTGAGGTATCAACTTAGATCTGCGATGTTAGATCGTTCTGGAACCGTCTGAGGTATCAACTTTAGATCTGCAATATCTGTTTTTGAGTTGGTAAGTGATCAGAATGAATCTCCGGCTTGATTATATCTGAGAGAACTGTTCATGGAATTCAGGTGAACACTGCATGTGATTGAGAACATCTTTGTTGAAGATATCCGTCTACCTGAAAAATCAAGTTAGTGATATGCAATGTTTATGATGCATGTAAATGTGAGATATTCCCGGAGAAATATGCATGTGATGTTGTGTATGAATATGCGTATGAATATGCGCATGATGCATGATGTATGAATATGATGTATGAATATGATGTATGAATATGAATATGTGATGTATGAATGTGAGATGTTGAGCTTTTATTTGGGAAAATAAATTTCCGCCAGTCATCTGGATATGACTATATTGTGATCGTTGATGATCTTTTGTCTTGTTTGATTACCCTTGGCTGGGGAAATTCTTTGAGAACCCTGGTATTCTGTTGAAGGATCTTTGAATATCTCTTGAGAATGAAAGGTAGCTGGAAGTTCTGATGCCCTTTCAAATGGGAATGAGGAAGATGCATAATCCTCCGATGCACTATCTGACCAAGTCCGGGTGCGGGGATCACACCTTCTGAAGATAGTAATCTGGAACAACCCTGCTGGGGGATAAGACTTCTTTTGAAGAGAAAATCTTTTTGAGGAATTTGCTGAGAAATGCGTTTCTCTTGGGGATTTTCTTCTGATGGGATGATGTCCAGATAATTGGGACATTTCTTGAATGCTATTCCTGTTTTTCCTGGTAAACATCAATCATATTCAAATGCATATGTTCATTCAAAATTATCATTGGGACGCTTACGTATTTAAACAGAACAAGTGAAAATGGTGATTTTTGAGCCTAAGCTGCATTGATTTTTGAAAAAGAGCCATGATAGGCTGGTTAGCACAGGGAGACAACAATCCTAGAAGTAGGAAACTGTCAGAAAGTTTTGGAAAATATTTATAGAGATAAATAGCTATGTGAAAACAATCCAGTCAAGTTTCAACTCTGCTATTGCCAATCTGTCTTCGAGCATCTCATCCCTCTCTTGTTGGAAGAAAGTGATTGGACTGATCGGTGTCTTTGAGGTGTTGAATCTTGATGGTGAGTAGGCAGCTGAACGGAACACAGTTGTATGCTTCATTCCCTAACTTTTGCCTAGGCCGCCCTTTCAGGTTTTCAGCCTACCGGGATAGTATTTGTTTAGTCTCTAACTTTTGCCTGGACCGCCCTTTCGGGTTTTCAATCCACCGAGACGCTCATTTTTTTTTGCCTAAGTTGCCCTTTCAGGTTTTCAACTTAGCGAGCTGTTTTTTTTTCTTTTTAAGAGAAGTATTTTTTTGACTATGTCCGCATTCACAGGGTGTGGGAAATCCTCGCCATCCATGGTGGTAAGCAACATGGCGCCGCCGGAGAATATTTTCTTGATTATGAATGGTCCCTCGTAGGTGGGAGTCCATTTGCCTCTAGGATCACCTTGTGGTAAGATGATGCGTTTGACAACCAAGCCACCAGTTTGGTATGCTTGACTTTTGACTTTTTTGTTGAAGGCTTTGATCATACGCTTTTGGTATAGCTGACCATGACAAATAGCTGCGAGCCTTTTCTCATCAATCAAGTTTATCTGGTCCAACCGTGTTTGAATCCAATCGTCTTCGTCTAGATTGGCTTCTTTCATAATCCTTAGGGAAGGAATCTGAGTTTCAATTGGAAGAACTGCCTCCATACCATAGACTAAGGAGAATGGAGTTGCCCCTGTTGAAGTACGCGCAGATGTGCGATAACCATGAAGGGCAAAAGGCAACATCTCATGCCAGTCTTTGTAGGTTACTGTCATTTTTTGTATGATTTTCTTGATGTTCTTGTTGGCAGCTTCCACCGCGCCGTTCATCTTTGGTCGATATGGAGAGGAATTATGATGCTTGATCTTGAACTGTGTGCAAAGTTCAGTAATCATTCTGTTGTTTAGATTTGTGCCATTGTCCGTGATAATCCGTTCAGGGATGCCGTACCGACAAATGAGATTGTATTTGATGAACCGGGCCACCACATTCTTGGTAACAGAAGCAAATGAAGCTGCTTCTACCCACTTTGTGAAGTAGTCAATAGCGACCAGGATAAAGCGATGTCCGTTGGAGGCAGTAGGTTTGATTTCTCCAATCATATCAATACCCCACATTGCAAAAGGCCAAGGAGCCGTCAGGACGCTTAATGGAACTGGAGGTACATGTACTTTGTCAGCGTATATCTGGCATTTGTGACATGTTCGGGAGTGATGATGGCAGTCTGTTTCCATGGTAGACCAGTAATAACCTGCTCTCAGGATCTTTTTAGCCATTGTATGTCCACTGGAATGAGTACCGAAGGCACCATTGTGTATTTCTTCCATGATCTGTTCTGCTTCCTTCTTGTTTACACAGCGAAGTGAAGTCGAGTCATGGTTGCGTTTGTATAGGGTTCCATTGCTTAGAAAGAATTTGGCAGCAAATCTCCTTAGAAACTTTCTGTCGTTAATGGATGCCCCTTCAGGGTACTCCTGAGCTTCGAGATATCTTTTTACTTCATGGAACCATGGTTTTTCTTCGGTTCCTTCGGTATCGATCTCATTGCAATAGGATGGTTCATCTTGCCTGTAAATGGTGATCATAGGCGCCTCGTTGTCCCACCTGACTTTGAACATGGATGATATGGTAGCTAAAGCATCAGCTAGTTGATTTTCTTCGCGTGGGATGTGTTCAAAAGTGATTTCTTTGAAGTAAGGAATCAAACTCAGCACATATTCTTTGTAAGGAATTAGATTCGGGTGCTTTGTGTCCCATTCCCCTTTGACTTGGTAGATTACCAAGGCCGAGTCTCCGTAGACTTCCAGGAATTTGAATCTTAGATCGATTGCAGCTTTGAGACCCAGAATACATGCTTCGTATTCGGCTATATTGTTAGTGCAATTGAAGCATAATCTGGCAGTAAACGGTGTGTAACTTCCTGCGGGGGAAATGATCACAGCTCCGATGCCATTGCCAAGTGCATTAGAAGCTCCGTCAAAAACCATAGTCCACCGGGATCCTGGCTCGGGTCCTTCTTCTGGTCCTGGTTGTTTGTAGTCATTGACTAGCATAATGTCTTCGTCTGGGAAGTCAAAGTTCAATGCTTGATAATCATCCACTGCTTGATGAGCCAGATGATCAGCTACCACACTTCCTTTGATTGCTTTTTGTGAAGTGTATTGAATGTCATATTCTGTTAAGATCATTTGCCATCTCGCAATTCTTCCAGAGAGAGCAGGTTTTTCGAACACGTATTTGATGGGATCCATCTTGGAGATTAGGAAAGTGGTGTGATTTAGCATGTACTGTCTTAGCCGGCGAGCTGCCCAAGCTAAGGCACAACAAGTTTTTTCGAGTAGTGAGTATCTTGTTTCACAATCGGTAAACTTTTTGCTAAGATAGTAGATTGCGTGCTCCTTTCGGCCGGATTCGTCGTGTTGTCCTAGTACACACCCCATTGAGTCTTCTAACACAGTTAGGTACATTATCAGAGGTCTGCCTTCCACAGGTGGCAACAAGATTGGAGGTTTTTGGAGATATTATTTGATTTTGTCAAAGGCTAACTGACATTTATCATTCCACCTTTCCACTTGATCTTTCTTCAACAGTTTGAAGATCGGCACACAAGTAGTAGTCATGTGGGCAATAAATCGGGCGATGTAATTTAGACGTCCCAAGAATCCTCTGACTTGTTTCTCAGTACGAGGTATAGGCATTTCTTGAATGGCTTTAACCTTGGCGGGATCAACCTCAATACCTTTGCTGCTGACGATGAAACCTAAGAGTTTGCCGGATCTTACTCCAAAGGTACACTTATTTGGGTTCAGTCGCAACTTGTATTTCTTGAGTCTGTCAAACAACTTGTGTAAATGACCCAAATGTTCTTCCTCGGTGTTGGATTTTGCAATCATGTCATCGACATACACCTCTATTTCTTGATGAATCATATCATGAAACAGCGCTACCATTGCACGTTGATAGGTTGCTCCTGCGTTTTTCAGACCAAAGGGCATTACTTTGTAACAAAAGGTTCCCCAGGGTGTTGTGAAGGTTGTTTTTTCCATGTCTTCGGGCGCCATCTTGATTTGATTGTACCCTGAGAATTCGTCCATAAAGGAGAATACCTTGCATTGTGCGGTATTGTCAACTAGTACATCGATGTGTGGTAAAGGGAAATCATCTTTGGGACTTGCCCGGTTCAGATCTCTGTAGTCCACGCACATTCTGACTTTCCCGTCTTTTTTAGGTACAGGGACGATGTTAGCTATCCAAGGAGGATAACTTACAACTTTTAGGAATCCGGCATCGAACTGTTTTTCAACCTCGTCTTTGATCTTTTTTGACATATCAGGCCTACTCCTTCGTAGTTTCTGTTTGACTGGAGTGCTACCTTCTTTGATTGGCAGGCGATTGTCGCACGCTCGCGAAAAATGAACAGAGTCGCCACCAATATATTTATCCCATAAGGGAAAGGAATATCAGAAAACCTACAAAGGAAGGAACAGGGTCTTGCGACCAGAGAATAAAGGTACGGGAGTCGGTTACGCAAGGGGAAGGTATTAGCACCCCTCGCGCCCATCGTACTCGATGTTATCCACCTATGTTTGTTTCTATCTAAAGGGTGTATAACTATGTCTATGTCTAAATGCGAAATGAATGCAAAATGTAGGGAAAACAAAGAATTATACTCGCACGGGCCCTACCCCGCTGCCTACGTATCCTTTTCAGGAATCAGAGTTACCGTAGCTCGGCTAAAGATTTTCTGTTTGTTTTTGTGTTTTTTAGTTGGGCGGAGTCAACGTTCACGTTCTTGCATAAGGGAAGACCTACGATGCGTACGAACGGAAATGACATTGCCCTTAGGTGCCAACGAGGCAAAAGAAAAAGAAATGATTGGTTTGTGTCTTTTAGGATAGATGAGTGATGAACAGTTCCCAATACCGGGCCACTCACCACTTTCTCTACTTTGCTTTAGTCTGAACCATTGTTATGTGTTTTGAAGTGTTTTTGGTTGTGTGTTTTTTAAGGGGAGTTTAATCTGCGATTCGAATCACATAAAATGTATAATGATTGAGAAGCAGATTAGGGAATGAATCCCACTCACTTCTATCCCATTATGTAATGTTTGAGAAACAGATTAGAGAATGAATCTCACTCATTTCTCTCCCATTAATTAATGTTTGAGAAACAGATTAGGGAATGAATCCCACTCGTTTCTCTCCCATTAAGTAGTGACTGAGAAACAGATTAGGGAATGAATCCCACTCGTTTCTATGCCACTAAGCGATTGAGAAATAAATTAGGGAATAGATCCCACTCATTTCTCTATCACTTTCTTAATGTGATTCGCATCTTCCTTTTATTAATGTTTTAAAGTTGAAAAGAAAAAGAATGCAATAGGGAACTAGATCTAACATTCTAATCTATGTTATTCTAATCTACAAATGGTCCTAAGGTCGAGGATAACTAACCTATCTCGATTCCTCTTAACAAAGAAGGAAGAGCCTAAGGGAACATGGCAAGCAATAGCAAGATGTAATCAAAATCAAAGTAAGAAATGAGAGGCTAAGCATGGAAACAAGAGAAAGAAGCTCCAAGTCAGTAGCAAAACATGGGATTGAATGTCCCAAATCAAATACAAAAGCATCACGGTACCCTACAAAAACATCCACAAGAAGTCGTCAACGCATCGCATGCATCGTTACTTACCAATTAGCGGGCAAACATCAATTAATCAAAACAAAAGCAAGTGAACACAATGAGCTAGGCCTCAAGTCAGTAGCAAACTCAATCATCTAGTTCTAATATCCTATATTAATCTATATTAGTCAATTAGCATGAAGCAATACAAAACTCTAACCAAAACTAGGCAACACTAGGTTAATACTAGCTAAACGGTTTCAAATTGTGAATGAAGTTAGAAACATGCAATCAAATGGTACAAGTCAGTAGCAAATAGCCTATACTAGATGCCTACACATTCACAAAATCATGCCAAGAAGTTCCACGCAAAATTACGGGTCATTTGTACAAGTTACGGTGCAATCGTCAACCCAAAACAAGTTATTTACATGTGAGAAAGAAAAAATCGAGTAAAATGGGAAAACATGGTTTAAAATTTTCAATTCCAGGTCTTAGGACCTCTAGACATCCCTAATTATATGTACAAAAAAGAACCAACGCCATTGCATAAATGCATTTCAATTTGAGAGCACAAACGTCACAAACATCTATTACAAACGCATGTTAATCGAGTCGAACAACACTAGCCGAATACCAATCAAAACAAAGAATTAGGAGTTCATTTTTTATACACAACATCATGGGTTAGTCTACAGCAATCATACAAAAATTGGCAATTATATTCTGATCCTAAAGTATTAAACGAAATCACTTTGCGAAATCTATCAAAACCGAAGGAAACATGAACATACCAAAGTAAATGATTTATTAAAAATAACAAACTAATTTCTAAAAATCTACAAAAAATACCAAAAATATATACACACATACATCTATCTAAAACATATTTTTATTTATTTTTTATTGCATGGAGAAATGATTTAGTAAGCAAAAGTTGGAAAGGAAACAATTTCTAAGCAATGTGCAAATCTGCCTAAGTCTGGAGGGTGAGAAAGTAAAGATGAATTGAACTATATTCATGCTACTAGCGCGTTTGGACCTAATCTCTGGGGGGTGCAGAAAGTCAATGGCGCTAAGGCCCAGTTTGTTTTTGTTCAGATTATTGTGAGACGCCAAAAATGGCGATGGGCTTAGCAGGGGGGTGAATAACAGCAATTCGTACATGGCCCAAGGATTGTCTTTGATCCAGATTTCATATTTGCTTAATCAAACTTGTAATCCACTAATCAAACCTAAATCACCAATTAAACTTTGTTCCATTTCAAATTAAATTCAATTAATGTCAATTAATTAAAATAATCAAGATAAACCTAAAAGGGGATTAGGGTTTGAGAGTTGTGACCATTCATCTCACGTTCTTCTTTCTCCTCTTCCTCCTTGCACTCACGAAGCCGCGGCGGAGGAGACAGAGACGGTGTGGTGGTTTCCATTCTCGGATTCTCTAAGCGACCGGCATTCTCCTCCCTCGCTCATCTTTCTCCGATACTCTCAGTTCCCTTTCTCGATCTTGAACTCTCTTCGCCGTTCGTTCTCGCCCCTACTTATGGATTCAACATGATGATGAGGTTGATGATTCTCTGCAGTTGCGATGAAGATGATTTGGTTGCGATTCTCAGAGTTGGACAACGATCGATGATTTGATGGATATCGAATCTTGATCGAAGATGGTGACGATCGAAATTGCTGTGTTGCAGATCGAATTTGATGAGGCTGCTCTTGGAGATTGCTTCAAATTGATGAACGAAGCTGTTGTTGAACCGCAATTGGAGACTGAGAAACGATGCACCGTGAAAACTGATTTGTAATTCAGAGAAGATAATGTTCTTGTGCTATTCTGATTGAAGATGATGAACGAAGAAGAGGATTTGTTCAATCCTCTTCTTGCTTTTCGTTAATTTCTTCTTTCCATGATGAAGAGATTGATTCATGGTGATGTGAAGAGGAGAAGGAGGTTCTGAGATTTTGTTCGATTGAAGAGAGTGAAGAGGTTGAAGGTTTCAAGGTGGTTGATGGATAGTGAAGAAGATGAATGATGAAGGTTCAGAAAGAGAGAGTTATGAAGTGAAGAGGATGAAGGTGGTGAATTGTGGTTTTTGAATGAGGTGTGAGTTCTGTTATGGATAAGGGGTGGCCAGAAGCTGACGGATGAAGAAGAAATCTGTTATATAGGGATGAAGAAAATCGGTTCTCAAGGTTAGTTATTTTTGACTTTTTCTGTTATGAAGTTAGTTAGTGAGCTGGCAAGTTAGTTACAGGGGTTTGTTAGGAAGGTTATTTCAGTTGGAGTTCTATTTTTGGTAAGGACTAGGTACTGTTTCAGTTTTGGTTTTGTTATACCCCAAAATTTGCCCACATATTTTTCAAGAAAACTCCAATCTGAAAATTAAGAGTCTCATATAATCATGGATTTTTATTTCAACAAATATCCTGACATATGAAATACTTAGCTTTTAGAATTCTTCTTACAGTAATTTGGCTTGCAGTTGAATTTATTCTTACGCAAACGCCAAAATACTGTTTATTACTTCACACATGCTATTTATTTAATTGCAGATAAATAGTACTGACGCAATTGGTACAGAGTTAAATCTTTTTTGCAGGCGCAGAATCAGGAAACTCAGACTGTACTGGTAACAAGTAGATTATTATTATCTTTTGTTTCCCACTAACTTTGTACTATATTCCATTATTTTCAAAAATCTTTTCAAATCTCTCTTTCAAAAATCAAATCTCTCTTTTTCCAACACTATCATACACTTTCTTTCAAATCTTACTTCCACTCAAATTTTCCTTTTGTACGGAATCACATCATTCCCCAACGTCTCTATTCTTCTTTCCATTCTATAAATACCTCTCATTTTCTTTCATAAAATCTCACATCAAATTCCAACTCATCTTTCAAATTCCTATCTCATATCTATTTTCTCTTCTTCCCTAACAAGAATGGCAAAATGGATAGAGACACTGTTCCTTACAGTCATCACCATTGCTACGGTGATCATGACTTTCTTCTGCCTGCATAGTCCTGAGGAGTGTGGACCTGCAATGGTTATGCTCCCAATCATCTACATGTTATTGTTCATAGCATGGGTTATCAATCGTCATTCTTAAAATTTGCCGTATTTCTCATTTCTTAAATGTACCGTTTATTCGTCGTACTGTTCAATATAGTATGTGATATTTGTACTGTCAGTATTAAATGTTGTACTATTTGTCATAATATTGCTTAATTACTGAGATAATATTTTGTGTGTTTTCTGCCAGTCAAATATTCCTATTTCTGTGCATTAAATGATTTTCAGGGTTATTATCGGTGATTTTGCCCGCATACAGTAAAAATTAGTTATTTATTATGTCTGTGTTTTTTTAACAAGTCATGTAAATAAACTTTCATTTTTCACATAAAACAAAAACAAAAAACAACAAAAAAAGAAAATTAACTTTGACTGTTGATTTTTCACTCTAACTGCTACATCAATACCTGAACAGTCAGTTGACAGCCAAACTGCTGGCAGTACAATTCTCAGTGTTTTGTACCATCAATCAAATCAATCTTTCACAATTCAAAATTCCAAGATCTTTGTGCTAGAAGTCTTCTGAATATCACATGATTAGCAGAGACTCAACACTGCGCAAAAATCAGGTACGCTTAACTATCTCCTACACAAACAGTCCCTAATCAGGGTTTTTCTTGTTTTTACAGGAGCAACAAGTTTTTGAGAGCTCAAATGGATTTCATACACATCCATATATCTCAAAGTGCCATCATACAAATTTTCAAACTTCAATTCACTCAGACGCACCGTCAGCAGCTCAAACAGTCAACAGACGACCCGTTTGACCAAAAAGTCAACAGACAGTCAAAAATGAAATTTTTTGTCAAAGTCCATATTTTGTCAAAGGATTCATCATTTGATCATTGGATGATCATAATTCATCAAGGAAAGATCAAAAATCAACAAAACCCTAAGATTCAAAATTAGGGTTTTTGCCTGAAAAGTCAACTCAACTTTGACTGATCATAACTCTCTCATCCTTCATCCAAAAAATTCAAACCAAAGCTTGTTTTGAAGGAAATTCAATTATCTTTCAAATGCCATTGATCCCATGGTCATTGGATTCACCATTTGAAAAATATGATCAAAGACATTACAGGTCATTTTCAAAGTCAACAAAAAGACACTTTTTTCAAAAGGACACACAAGGAGCTTCAAAAATCATTTTGACATGAGACCAAAGGCATTGGTTAGAGGACTCTTTGAGGTTTCCAAAAAGTGCAAGATCTCCTTCATATGACAAAAATTGAAGGATTTACACCTTGTTGAAGTTGGCTAAATTTTGGGAAAATGCATGAAATCAACATTGTTCAAAATTGCATTTTTTCCAAATGGGGCCAAGTTTTCAGCATTCAAACATCATTTCCATGATGTTATGGGCCTCCCACGACCAAGACTAAGCCCATACATATTTTTATCCATTTTTGCATGATTTTATCTTATTTTAAGATTAAAATTAAAAGGAAAATGCAAGGATAATGGATGGCTTAAATCTTAAGCATGACTCATCAAGGAATCTTCATTTTTCTGCAGAAAATTGAAGAGCAAGGCAAGAGAAGTAAAGGAGAAGAAGACTTGGTCAAATATTCAAGGATTTTTAATATTTAAAAATCAAACTTTCAACCAAGCAATCAATGCTCTTAGCTTCACTTCCAAGCAGCCCTTGGCCTATAAAAGAAGTGGAATACATCAACAACAAAGACACCCACGAAATATAGCAAGAGTATAGCAAGAAAACTCATCAAATTTCTCAAAATTTCCATACACTTTGTAATTTTCAAATTCAATATTCCAATCAATATCAATACAAACCAATCATTCCAATCATCTCCTGGGATCTAATATAGTAAGTTAAGATCATAATTCATGGTTACATGTACATAAAACTCATGCTTTAAAAAGTTACATATTCATGTATTTTTCTAACTTTCGAATCCCATAACTAAGCATGTTTTAATGCCAACTAACGCTTCAAACAAGTTGCTAAGATGGTTTAGGGAAGATTTGAACCCTTACATGCAAGTCTTAACGTGAGAATACACATGTGCCATTCTTGAGGTTCCAAATATGTGAACTTTCGAATCCCATGATGCAGGCGTTTTTAGCCAAAACTAATGCCACCATCGTGTTCAGGAGGTCATTTTAAGTCGACCTGGGTGCCCCTTGTTTTTGTTAATGACCATTTTTGTAGGTTTTTGAAAGCATGAAAATCTGAAGCAAAATCCGCAGGTAAAGTTGTAGGAAAATCCGCAGCAAATTCCATAGGTAAATTGAAGAAGATGATGAATAGTGATGAGGACCCTTTGACTGCACGCGTGGCCTGTCCTCATCTTCCTATTCGCCAGTCAACTGAACGTGGGTCCCACGCTGGACTCTCAAAGTCAGCATGATCTCATGCTACACCTCTAATCACGTGTGCCATGTGACTCAAAATCTCAGCCCTTGATCTCCACTGAAAGCTCATCCAACGCACCACATGAGTGAGCCACACCATGCTCCCTCTCAATCCAACCACACTTAATCATTATCTTTTATTTTCTATTTAATTTTCTATTTTATTTTAATTTCTTTGATAAATTAATTAAAAATAGTTTTAAAAATCCAAAAAATACACAAAAAATATTTTTAGACTTCTAAAATAATATATTATTTTCTGAAATAAAAATATTTTATTTTTCTTCATAATTTCAATATTTTGCATAATTAATTAGTATATATTTATATATTTGCTTTTTAATTATTCTAACCAATCAAAAAAAATCCTAAAAAAATTGTTCTTTGTGTTAAATATTGTTTATATATTATAAACTAATTTTGTACATATTTTGAATAATTTTCTTTTTAAGTTTTAATTATTTGTATAATTATTTGTATAATTATGTATTAATTAGCTTAATCAATTTCCAATCAATTTCAAAAATTCCAAAAAAAATTAGTTTTGTTTTAAAATTAATTAACAAATATTTTGTACATATTTTAAACTTAATTTCTAGGTTTAAATCTATTTTCATCTTTTTTCTTTATTTTAATTTAATTAATCATGCATTAATTATAATTAAAATAAATCATAAAAAATCCAAAAACATGCCTTTTATTTTTCTTGCAATTTAAAATTCCTAGATAAATGTATAGGATGTCAAATTCATGTAAATAGGCTAGTTTACATTTCCCGCACAATCGATGTAATAGCGTAGATTTACTTTCCGCACTTTACATTTCCGCACTTTAAATTCCCGCACATATAAACTGCGTGTATGTCAAAGATAAAATTGAATCGTTAGATCACTAACTTCAAAGATAAAATATCTGAATCCAATCACAATCACACTTGCACCTCTTCAGGTAAATCCCTTATCATTCTTTTCAAAATCAAAGTCAAAATTCTACTGTTTTGAGTACAAAATCGAACCTTGCTTTTATATCCAGTGAAAGGATAGATTTTTAAAGGAAATAGGATAAAGACCTTACAACTCAGGGTAGACCTCCTAGTTTGCTTGCTCAAATCAAAACAAACAAAATTCTCATACACTGTTGATTTTTCAAAACTTTCAAAAAGACAATACTTTGTATACATCCAAACACGGGTTATTACAAAGTTAACGTTCTTTCCAAAACATCTTTCGAAAGATAAACAAGCATTTTGTATACATCCACACACGGATCATTACAAAATTCAATTTACAAAGGTATTTGAAACCACATATGAGCAATTTCAGAGCAATTGAAAAGTGATCGAAAAACAAGTGAGCTAAGCAAACTTAAGAGCCCATGGATAACCATGGATACAAAGGGTGCTAACACCTTCCCTTTGTATAACCTACCCCCTTACCCAGAATTTCTTAAAGGTCTTTTTTCTGTTTCTTTTATAAACCTTTCCTTAATTGGATAAAATAAAAGGTCGGTGGCGACTCTGTGATATTTTCAAAAAAAATGCGAAAGCATTAAGCGACAAAAAAAAGAGTCAGTTCACGTATCTCTACAGAACAGAGGTATGGCCCGGTATTAAAAAAAAATCGGAGGTCCACAGGTTTATTGATATGTATATGGTTTTTTGGTGCTATATATGTGTATGCTACTGCTGTGACTGGATTTTGGTTTATGTTAGTATCCGTTTCGAACTATGCAGCAAGTTGGATTTGAAGGTTAGAAATTCTGTTGGAGTTTTCTAATATTCTGTTATGAGGTTGTTAGGGCAGTTAGGGAATTTTCTATTTTCGGTTATGTTAGTTATTTGTGTTGGTTGAATCTGTTTTGCTGCAGAATAATGTGAATATGTATGTGTATTGTGATTTTGATATTGATGGTGGGATGTGAAGAAAGAGTTTAGTATATGTGTTTGTTGTTTTTGAACTGATGCAGGGTGTTAGATATGCTTGTAATGGTATGGATGTAGGTAATTTGAGGTGAGATTGGATTGGCTTATGGTTGGTTACCAAACTGTTATGAAACTGTTAGTAAGGCTTGAAATAGGATAGTGAGAGAGACTGTTAGTGTGGTTTTTTGTATTGGTATGTGCTGTTTTTTGTTGTTAGTATGTTAGTTATAGATGCTGGAAGTTCTTTCTCATGGCGATATGCATAACGACTAGAAGGTGGTTAATTTGGTTTTGTTTTGAATGTTGCATGGCTTATAAACATGTGCACTGGTTTATGATGGTTTTTATTCATGATGATGCAGGTTTGGAATAATGGCAGCATGGGACAAGTGGGACCAAAGTCTCAAAGATGAAGAGAACTTGAAGATTAACATGGGGAGTGGGTTTTAGGATGAGTTTACGATTTTGTAATTTTGTAATGGAGTTTGAATGATAAATGATGTAATTGTATATGGATTTTGTGATGGGAATCGGGCTTTGAATTGAAATGTGAATTTGTATTGGATTTATGGATGGATTTTGTATGGATGTGATATTTGTAATGAATAGAGACTCTTGAACCTCTTTGTAATCTTGTATGAGTTTGAATGGGCTTTTGAATGAGTCTCGGATAATTGTTGAGTGAAAGATGAGAATTTCGAACATGAACACACCCGAATAACATTTGAACCGTGGATGCTCGAATAGTCCTTGGATTATGAATTGGTTTTCAATTAGAACTTCAATCTCTTTTGCAAACCAATGACTCATGAAATGGATAGATCTTGAGTTAATGGTAAATAATTGCAATAATGTTAGGAAGGACTTGAATCTTGTAACTTTCATCAATAATCCCATGCAACTACTAAAGAACCTTATCCACTCCACACATCAGCGATCAATTCCAATAAACCTGATCTTTAATGAGCCCTTTAATTCCATGCTAACCGATTCAAACCAAACTTGCGTATCAAGCAACAAATGTTAGCACGAATGGCTCCCTGAGTACCATGCAATCTTCAAGTTCATCCTTTTGCACCATGGTTTATCAATGGTCCCAAAACCTAATTCGACAATCCTTAGTTGGAAGCTTCCTCAAGCCCAAACACAACAGGTGAAAACATTACCTTTGGTCAACCATAGGGAAATAAACCCTGATCCCCCACTTCACCGCTGGAAACATCAGAAGAATAAGACTTTAGTTTCCATGAACGCCTCAAACTTAATATGAAGCCTTAGGCTTTCGAAATCCTTGATCCTAGTGCCATTTTATTTGGTTAATGATGCATGAGTTATGTTAATGACCTAATGGGAGGTATGTACATGAGACTATGAAATGCATAAGCCTAAGCCAGTTAGAAATTAAAGGGGTAGGACAAATTTGGGGTATGACAGCTGCCCCTATTTAATCGTCTTAAACCTGAAGGTGAGATTGGCGTTAGCCTTTCGAACATTCGAGGTAGAAGAAGATTAAATATAAAAGTACCAGAAATTTGTCCTAAAGAGAAGATGGTGTAGATGATATCCTTATTTTTTGTTTTTGTTTTGATATCTGCTGGGGAAAGAGATTTTTTGTTTTATCTGGTGGAAGAATTCACGGTGAGTCATTGGATGAATGGTGAGAGCTTGTAACGTAGCCCAAGGTGCCAATACAAGGTTCTCAAAGGAAATGTTTACTACATGGAAGTGGTCGGAGCAGAAGTATGTTTGGTGGGAAGGTAAGATAGACAAGTGTTTTAAAGGAGATACAGACGAGTATCGACAGAATGCCACATACGAGCATCAAAAGGGGAGATACAGACGAGTATCGAAAGAATGACACATACGAGCATCAAAAGGAGATACAGACGAGTATCGAAAGAATGACACATACGAGCATCAAAAGGAGATACAGACGAGTATCGAAAGAATGACACATACGAGCATCAAAAGGAGATACAGACGAGTATCGAAAGAATGACACATACGTGTCGCACGCTCGCGAAAAATGAACAGAGTCGCCACCAATATATTTATCCCATAAGGGAAAGGAATATCAGAAAACCTAACAAAGGAAGGAACAGGGTCTTGCGACCAGAGAATCAAGGTACGGAAGTCGGTTACGCGAGGGGAAGGTATTAGCACCCCTCGCGCCCATCGTACTCGATGGTATCCACCTATGTTTGTTTCTATCTAAAGGGTGTGTACTATGTCTATGTCTATATGCGAATGAATGCAAAAGAAATACGGGGAAAAGAAGGAATTATTACAAGTGTGCTCGTTCAAGCCCCGCGACTTGATGCCTACGTATCCTTTTCAGGAATCAGAGCGCCGTAGTTCGGCTCCATATTTTCTGTTTGTTTTTGTGTTTTTTAGTTGGGCGGAGTTAACGTTCGCGCTCTTGCACAAGGGGACAGCCTAGGATGCAATGGAGCGGAAATAACGGTGCCCTTAAGAAAGCGAGAGGAGAGAGAAAGAGTTTGAGTGTTTCGAGGAAATCCCTTAAGCAAGGGAAACTCGAGTTACTCTTTGGTTTGTGTTTTTTAAAGATTGGGAACTCACGCCTGAATGGAACCCTTAAGCAAGGGAGCTCCAAGCACTCGAACATCCCTTAAGCAAGAGAAGTTACAAGCTATCATTCCCTTTTTATTAGTCAAAGTATTTATTAGTCATTTTTTATGCGTTTTCTTGGTATTTTTTATGGGAAATTTATTCAAGTATTTTTAGAGTGTTTTGTGGTTGAAAAGAGAAAAGAATGCAAAAAGGGAACTAGTCCTAGTTTCTACGTCTATGTTATCATGGTCTCTACCTAAGGTTAGGGTTTAAAAGAAGCATGAAAAATAAAACGGTAAGTAGAATATTGAAAATGGCATGAGAAAGAACGAGTCAAAATATATCACAAAAATGAATTAAAAATACTACTATTTTTTATGGTTTTATGAAAGAAGTGAGTTCAAAAGATTAATGTCAAAATTAAACTATCCTAAAATCTAATTAAGAATCTAATATTTTTTATAAGTCTTTATATGAAAATTTGTATTAAAAGTCTAAAAAAATAATGGGGAAAGTCTGAGAAGAAAATCCAAATTCTACTAGTTTTTTAATGTGAATCAGGGGGTGTTAATTGCAGTTAAGGGGTGCAAATAGTGATATGGGCGCTGGCCCAGACAGAGATTCAGCCCAAGGTAATTTTTGAATAAGAAAACAAGTGAGAGCGTGGGCCTATGGGGGTGAGACCAGCAATTCGGTGGCAGGCCCAATGGTGTTTTGTTTGCATTCAGAAAAACAAGGGGTTTGTGGACTGAGGGGAGGTGTGCGTAGTGGTAGGCCCGATGGCATTTTGATCCAATTCAGATTCATTGTTCAGGTTTTTTTACTATGACTTTGTAGTAAATAAAAAATGAATTAAAACAAATGATGAAAAAGAAAAGAAAGGGGATTAGGGTTGGATTTTATGTGACCTGACTTGTTCTTCTTTCTTCTTCACGATTAAGCTCTTCCCCTCACATACGAACGAAACGGCGGCAACTACTTGTCTTCTCCGATTGGGGCTCTAATGGCGCCACCGTGAACGTACCGGCCATCACCTCACCGTCTCGCTCCGTTCTCTCAACTCCTCTCCGATTCAAATATCTCATCATCTCCGCCTCTTTTCTTAAATCAATTTCTTTCCCTGTGTTCTTGCGATGTGATGATGATTGACGTGTGTTGTTGTTGGTTGTTGCAGGTGTGAATTGAAGACGATGATGATGTATGAAGTTGCGAGGATCCTGGAACTCGTGCTAAGTATTTGATAGTGAAGATGACGATGAATGATGCGTTGAATCGCCGTTGATGCCGAGATGATGAAGCAAACAGCGGGTTGTCGATTGAAGGTTGAAATTGCGTGGAAATGATGAATCTTGTGAAGATTGATGGCTGGTGATCGACGACGAACTCTGATGAAGGTTCCACGGTGAGTTCTTGAATTCTTTTGTTTCTTATCTTCGTGAATTCTTCTTCTTCTTCTATTTCTTTGAGTCTTCTGTGAATGCGTGTACCGTGGTGATTGAGTCTGAGTACGAGTTAGAGTGGACGAGAGCACGAGAGTGGCATCACTGAGAGCATTATTGTTGCTGTGTGTTGAGAGGATTGAGGGAAGTGTAGCTCTGTTGCTTAGAGTTTCAGAGGTTGAAACTCTAACAACAATGGAAGGTGAGCTCTAGTGAAAGGAAGGGAATTGAGGATAGGATTTGCACTGAGGTTTTACACTTCTCCTTTCAAAGTCTACAAGCGAGACAATGATGAAGGCTGGTGATAGTGCTTCCAGGTGTCTTTCTGCAGATGAGTGAAACTGGTTTTTATATGGGCAATGACTGAGTACTGATGGTGAATTCTTGAATGTGGGACCTAAATGACAGCTTGCAATGAGTTTTTTTAATTTCTCGAGTGTGGGATTTGTGTTATTTCAGCACAATTTTGATTCTTTGGGTGTGGGACTGACATTGTTTCCTTTTTTGCTTGATGCAGGGCTGTTATTTATGGTATGGAACTGTTAGGAGAGGTGAAATAGTTAATGATTGCTGGAAGTTAATGGCAGTATTGATGAAAACTATTAGTGTAAAATGAAGGTTAATTCTGCTTAGAACCAAAACCGGGCCTGATTTCCATATATGGTTTTTTTTGAACGAGCATAGCCCTTGTGAACTGAATTTTTTTCACCAATATGCAGGGCTTGGTTTTAATTTAAATGTATGAACATGTGAAGTAGGCTAGTCCTTTCTATTCGTAACAGTTAGGTATGGTGAACTGGAGCACGAACTTGTTTCGGTATTGACGCGAATTCTGTGGTGTGTTTGATAGGGAAAATGGAGAGATGGCACTTGAAGATTTCAGCAAGGGAAAATCTTCGGGGTCGTCGGTTAACCTTTGTGAATGGTGCACTGATGTTGAATGGTATCTCAAATGGATTTGACTCGGCCGCGAACTAAAATTGATTGTGAATTGGAATCGCTTGCCAAATCGTCGTGAACATGGAGCTCAACTGTTTTCTTCTTCCGCAGGTTTGGACTTTTCCTTGTGATTGTTGCCACTGTTAGCTTTGTTAAGTTTTTAGGTTGGTTAGGTTTGAAATTAATTCTGTTGTGTTAGTTACGACTGTTTGATGCTGAAACTGAGTATATACAGGGTTGTTTCGGTTTATTTATGTAGTATTTGAATGGCTGGACTTGTTACTTGTTTATCTCTCTTTGTATTTTGATGGTGGCTGTATGGAAAGTGAGTGTATGAGTATGTACCTGTGCTTGTGAATGGAACTGCTATGAATTGTTAGAAATTTGTTTTCTCCTTTCTGTTTCTTCATCAATGAACAGGTTTGGTTTGAAAGTTATGGTTAGAAAGTTATAAGTTGTTATGGGATTAATGGCTAGTGGGATGTATGGTTTTGTGCATTGGACTGAATTTTCTATGTTGCTATTTTCTGCAGGGAGCTTGGTCTGGACCGGTTTTTGTTGCTGCAGAGTTTACGGTTCAGCCGCGGTTTGGCTTTGTCGAAGCGAGGGTTGCAAGTTTGATTATATGTTGGCATGAAGAAATGTTGAAGAAGCTTTGAGGACATGTTGAAGATTTTTAGGAATAGGTTTTTTTCTTTTGTAGCTTTTGTAACTTCAAAAAAGTTTTAATCATTTTCCCTTGTAATGGCTCCCTTTTTCTTGCAACTTTGATTTAGAACTCAACTGTTAGGATGGATTCGGTTTGAATCGAAGTGGTGCGGAAGGTTTGAACTTCTGTATGGTAAATGATAATTGAGATAGAACAAATGTGTAGATTCTTGAATTTAAATTTTGAATGGATTTGAATTAACAGCCTTGAACTCAAAATAACTCATATGTGCAAATTCCTTTGAATCACTCTTGAGTGATGAATAAAACATGCCCTTGAGATCCTCGATATCAAAAGAGAACCATAACCCACAAACTTGAATCACACTTCTCGCCCATTTAGAAGTATTGAACTCATAGCATCTGAACGAATGTTTCACCAAATTGAATCCAAATTCCTCCTCACTTCTTGATGAGATCAACCTATTAGCTTGCTTGCTAAAGCTCTTACTTGAGAAATCTTTACAAGATAAGCCTTGAAGCATGGGGAATCCTTGAAGAAGATAGGAATTGGAGCACAAATAATCATCTTGACACAAAATCCAATTGACCTCCACAAATCAATCTTAACAAACTCAAACACCACGAACGACAAACCCCATCTCAATGGTATTCAGTCGAAACCTTGAATGATGCACACCTTGTGACTTGGTGAAGAATAAATCCATGAACCAACCTTAATACACGTTATAGTGCATACATAAGAACCGCTTGACACAAGCTTATCTGAAGTAGGAATCTTGAAACCATAGAGAGACCTTAATAATATAAACCCTTGATCCCATGTCAAATTATTAGTTAATGATGAATGAATTATGTTAATGACCTAATGGATAGTATGCAGATGAAATGCGAAGCTAAAGCCAGTTAGAAATTAAAGGGTAGGACAAATTTGGGGTATGACAGCTGCCCCTATTTAATCGTCTTAAACCTGAAGGTGAGATTGACGCTAGTCTTTCGAACCTTCGAGGTGGAAGAAGATTAAATATCACAGTACCAGAAATTTGTCCTGAAAAGATGGTATGAATGCTATCCTTATTTTTTGTTTTTGATATCTGCTGGGGAAAGAGATTTTTATTTTTCTGGTGGAAAGGTTTATGGTGAGTAATGGATTTGAATGGTGATAGCTTGTAACGTAGCCAAGGTGCCAATACAAGTTTCTCAATGGAAATGATTGTTGTATGGAACTATGATTGGAAAGTATGGGTTTGATGGAAAGGTAGGACCTACGATCCGTGACTCGAAACTAGGGTAAGGTCAACAGACCTATGACCCACAAGAAATGAAAAAGATGAGGATAAGGTCAACGGACCTACGATCCACAAGAAATGGAAAAGATGAGGATAAGGTCAACGGACCTACGATCCACAAGAAATGAAAAAGATGAGGATAAGGTCAACGGACCTACGATCCACAAGAAATGAAAAAGACGAGGATAAGGTCGACAGACCTACGATCCACAAGGATTGAAAAAGACGAGGATAAGGTTGACAGACCTACGATCCACAAGAATTGAAAGAAGGGATGAACATCAACACTGGGGTTGGAGGACATCAACGCTGGAGCGTATCAACACTGAGGTTGGGGCGTATCAACACTGAGGTTGGGGGACATCAACACTGAGGTTGTGAAAAGAAAGGCGTCGACACTGAGGTCGAGGACATCAACACTGAGGTCGGATAAGAAAAGGATAGACATCAACACTGAGGTTGAAAAAGAAAGATATCGACGCTGAGGTCAAGGGAAGAAAGAATTAATATCAACACTGAGGTTGAAAAAGAAAGATATCGACGCCGAGGTCAAGGGAAGAAAGAATTAATATCAACACTGAGGTTGGAAATTGGGGATTAGTTTTGAAATGGTTTGCCAGGACGGAAGGCAAAGGATACACAACACGGGGGTTGGATCTAAAAGTTTTCCCGCACGAGGGAAGAGATCACGGAGACTAGTCACGACTAGACTCGATCAAAAGACATAATCACGAAGATGTTGATGCTGGCGAAGCATAAGAATTACATTAATCCCTCAGGCCAAAGGCGGGGTGTAACTCATCAAGAGCGGCAATCGTTCGAATTGCCACACACCAAGTATGGTTATTCAAATGATTGAAAAATGAGGTGGGTTGAATGCCCACCCTCACTCACACTCTAATCTTCACGCAGCACACGGGAAATAACCTCGGAGACAACGATTCTGACGAAGAAAGACAGGAGAGAGAAGATAAGATTTCTTTTGGGGATTGAGAATACCAGGTATTGGCACCATGGTTTGAGGAGATTTGTGATGTAGTAACAGATATCAATCGGGGTTTGTAAGGACAACTTTTTATGTGGGGAAGTATCGTTGTCTTGATTGAATGTTGATTTGTATTATCTGGCTTATGCTTTGTATGCATGTTTGAATTTTTCTGTATGGCGTAATGCTCCACCTTGATGGAAATGCTACGCTTTGAGGATGCAATGCTGTATGCAATGGGTTCTATATGCAAAAGTGCCAAATAAAGGCGTTAGTGAGATAGGGAAGCATGATCATTGGGGTCCGTTGCTTGTTGTCTTGAGATGCCAATATGAATCGGTGTTGGAAACCATGCAGTACCAAAGATCTTTAGCAACTGCACTGAGGGTTGGAATGTAGTTTCGTTGGGGAGGAAGTGACTTCATCTGACTTTCCCTACATCTTGAACTGCTTGGGGATGGTGAGTTTGAGGAGATTCCCTTGTTTCACCATGTTGAGGATGAGAAATTCAGATAAGGTGATCAGGTTGAGGAAGTGGAACAACTCCCATGAGAAATAAACTCATGTGCTTGGGGAGAGGCCAAAGTTCCAGGAGAAATAAACTCCTATGATTGGGGAGAGACAATACGACTCAGAAGATTGTGCCCCAAGCTTCATGAACTACGAGGGAATTTGCCCCAAATGATCCTTGGAGAGATTTGTCGAATCTCGACGTAACTGCCCCAGATTCGTCGAACTCAAGAGAGATTCCTCGACTTGATTGCCCCAAATTGATGGAACCTTGAATGGATGCCTCAGTTGACAGAGTCTTCACACAACTTGCCCTTTGGAGTAATCAGTCTTTGAAGTGAATGGCTCATGGAATCGATCAACTTTTTTTTTCTGCAGTTGTTCATTGTTTGATCTTCCTTGATGTCAAGTGTTTATTCATAAGTAAAAGATATTTGTTTTGAAGATGATAATCCTTAATGCAATGCTTATGCTAGCATCGAGATCAAAGTTATTAAAACAAAGTTGTGACATTCAGTGTTTGAATTATTTGTCATATCGATATCAACATAAATGGTAAGCAAACATCTAGGAGTCCGTTTTACACAACTTGGTGTGGTGTGCTTTCGAAATAAACCCAGCTTCAATTAGGTCTTTCAAGGGTTGTAACGTGGCCTGGTTCACGGTTTTAGAAAGAAAGGATTTAAGGCTCAAAGTCTAACCTAACCCGCCCATTCTTCGTGATGTTCTCCAGTCCTAAATTCAACTTAAACCTGATACGAGCGTTCGTCCTTCAATAGGAGTTTGAGATGATTGAGGAACCAATGAAGCCTTCTGGACATGGCGGTCACTTCACCCTTCGATTTTGGTGTCTGATCACACGACTTTGTTCTTTCGATGAGGACCTTTATTTTGTAATCCTCGTTTTTCGCTTCTGCCTTTTTGTTTCCCTAACTTTTGCCTGGACAAATTCTTTCGAATTTTATTTTAGAGCCCAGCGGGATGCCCTAATTTTGCCTAAGTCACTTGTTTTCAAGTTGTTGACTTAGCGGGCTTTTCTTTTCTCTCCTTTTTTTTTTTTTTTTTATTCACTTCTTTTTTTGAACAAGTTGTGTGATCCTGGATCTCTGAATTGTTGGAGGTGATTGTGGCTGCCTCATGAGGGATTACCATTGTAGTGTTGACTTTCCTCAACCTTTTTAAAGATAACCATTGTTGTATCCTTGGATGCATACTCCTGATGAATTTTGATTGCTCGATCAGGTTAGTTGAACGCTACCCTGCCCCTGGGTTAAATGTGAGGGTTTTTTTTTTTTTTTGTATAGAAAAGAAACTCCTACTTCAAGGCTCAAAGGGGTTAAAGAGGGTCTATCTCCCTTATATCTCCGGTGTTTGGGGATTTGAAACAATGCCTGTACATCCTCAACGGGGTTTTATTCAAAAGCACACAATTTTAGATTTTGCGTTTTTATTTTTTCATCATTCTCCTTTTGATATTTTTGCTTAATCCAGAGTTTGATATCGATAGACAGAAAGATATGAGTGAACACGAATGGATTGATTCGAAACTAGCATATGCAATGCATTTTTATTTTCATTAAAAAACAAACAAGTTTTACATGGAAGAAACATTTAACAAAACAAGAAAAACTACAAATGAAAATGCAGAAATGATTGATGATTGCCATTGTTGAGGAGGCTTGACTCCGTCTGGACTTGTTGATCTTGAATACTTTTTGCAGTTCTTTCCAAATACTTCAGATTACTTCAAAAGAAAACTCCAACGAAGTCACCCAAGAGTTGTAAACTTTTGCCTTACTTTAGGGATTCGAGCAATGCAAGTGATGCAATGCTCAAGATAAGAGTACGTCTTGCTTATCCCTCGTGCGGGAGCCCCATGAACCTTTCAATTTATATGAAGACCATTTGGAGTGAATGATATCGCTTTGGAGTCAATGAGATCTTGGACCTTGTGTTTCAAAATATTACAATCCTCAGTTGAATGTCCAGATGTCCCAGAATGGTACTCACACTTTACATTTAAGTCATATCCTTGAGGAATCGGTGTTGGAGGGGGCTTAGACTCCCTTAATTCGACCAAGGATTCATTGAGTAAATGGGAGAGCAATTGACTATAAGTCATAGGAATCGGGTCAATCTTCCTTGGTGGTCTCCTCGGCCTTCGTGGACCTTGTTGTTGGTAATTTTGGTGATAGTTAAGAACATGAACCTGAGGATAAGCAGGGAGTTCCTCCTCTCCATTCTCTGAGGTCGCATTTGTTTCATTCTTCACTTCTTTAGTGAATTCAGGAATATTGGCCATATCTTGGATTTTACCCATCTTTAAAGCATTTTCAATTCGTTCTCCTACGACAACCAAACTTGAGAATTCGGAGGAAGCACATCCAATCATCATGTTCAAATAAGGATCTTTCAGAGTATTCATGAATATGTCTACAAGCTCTCGTTCCAAAAGAGGAGGTTGGACTCTGGAAGCTAATTCTCTCCATCTTTGGGCATACTCTTTAAAAGACTCATCAACCTTCTGAGTTAAACTTTGGAGTTGTATTCTAGTAGGAGCCATGTCACTGTTGTACTTGTAATGCTTGAGAAAAGCCTCTGCTAGTTCATCCCATGTGCGGACATGAGTTCGTTCAAGTCGTGTATACCATTCAAGGGATGCCCCACTTAGGCTATCTTGGAAGAAGTGCATGAGAAGCTTATCATTTTCTGCATACGGAGCCATCTTATTGCAAAATGCCTTGATGTGACTCATCGGACAAGTGGTACCCTTGTATTTCTCAAAACTGGGGACTTTGAACTTAGCAGGAATCTTGATATCAGGAACTAAGCACAAATCAATAGCGTTTAAACCTGAGGAGCTTCGACCTTCTAAAGCCTTCAATCTTTCTTCCAGGAGATGGAATTTTCTCTCACTTTCCTCGATCGGGAACTTGAAAGTTTCAAGTTCAGAATCGTTCTCATGATGTGAATCCTCCTTATTTGGAACTTCCACGGGCACAGGTTTTGATCCTCCATTAGCAACAGTATTCGGAGTACTATTAGCCAATTTAGCAACACTTTGTCTAAGCTCTTCTTGCCCTTGAACAACAATCTGGAGAGTCTCGAAGAGTTGGGTCATCCTTTCCCCCATAGTATCCAAGTCCTTACGAAGTTCAACCTGATTCTGTTCAAGACGGTCCATGATTCTCTTCTGATTAATCCTCGTATGCTACAGATGTAGGGAAGTCAAATTTGTTGATGAAGCAGAAATCTGAATTGAAAGGACCCCAATTAGCTTCTGATACGGAACCATGGAATGCATGATGGCATGAATGCAATGTTTCATTTCCGAGGAATCCTAAAGTCTTTTCACACTTTTTCTTTTATCCTTTTCTGAAACCAAAGCTTTCTTTTTTCTTTTATTCTTTTTTCTTTTGGAATCTAAGCTTTGTTTTGTATAGAGTATCTTTTCTTTTCCTTTTTTCTTCTTTTCTATTTCCTTTTTCTTTTCATTTCTTTTTTTTTTTGGAAATAGACTTTAGAATTCCTCACAAATGAAGTGGATAAAACAATGATGTTATGCAATGCAAGCAAGGGATCAAGGCCCATATGATCTGAGTAACCACCACACAATCCTCTGAATAACTGATGTGAAGCTTCTGTACAGGCCAAGTGTCACAGGATCAAAGGTTCGACGCCTTCTTGAATACCAGAATATCAAGCACCATGAGAACAGACCAAATAAAGGTCCGACCTCAACTATGAAGAAGCAATGGTATGTAGGAGCCAAGGTTTCCTGTCCCACCCCAAACTCACGGGTATGAATTCTAGACACGGACAGGTGGTCCCTAATGGTCACTAGGGTCTACAGTTCCCATGGGGTACAAAGTGTTTGAGGCAACAAGCGTGCCAGACACAGTGTTCCATGAAAGAACCTCGCCCAGTTGTGGTACCCTATATTGAACTCATCCATAGCAAGCGCTACGGTAGTCAACATGAGCATCCACGCTAATCCTATGTGTCACTTGGCCTGGGTAGTGGGCCTTTTACCTCAAAAACCCCCCACCTGCAAAACAGAACAGAAGACCCCAAGGAACACAGAATATAATCCATATGCATGATGTGCGAACAGAAATAAACATGATATGCAAGCAGAAAATAAACATGCAAACATATATACAAGATATAGACATAAAACAAGTAAACACCCAGTAAATAAACAAACAAACGCAGGCTAGGATCGACTCACTAAGGATGGACCAGCAACAGGTCTAGCAACATCCCCAGCAGAGTCGCTAGCTGTCGCACGCTCGCGAAAAATGAACAGAGTCGCCACCAATATATTTATCCCATAAGGGAAAGGAATATCAGAAAACCTAACAAAGGAAGGAACAGGGTCTTGCGACCAGAGAATCAAGGTACGGAAGTCGGTTACGCGAGGGGAAGGTATTAGCACCCCTCGCGCCCATCGTACTCGATGGTATCCACCTATGTTTGTTTCTATCTAAAGGGTGTGTACTATGTCTATGTCTATATGCGAATGAATGCAAAAGAAATACGGGGAAAAGAAGGAATTATTACAAGTGTGCTCGTTCAAGCCCCGCGACTTGATGCCTACGTATCCTTTTCAGGAATCAGAGCGCCGTAGTTCGGCTCCATATTTTCTGTTTGTTTTTGTGTTTTTTAGTTGGGCGGAGTTAACGTTCGCGCTCTTGCACAAGGGGACAGCCTAGGATGCAATGGAGCGGAAATAACGGTGCCCTTAAGAAAGCGAGAGGAGAGAGAAAGAGTTTGAGTGTTTCGAGGAAATCCCTTAAGCAAGGGAAACTCGAGTTACTCTTTGGTTTGTGTTTTTTAAAGATTGGGAACTCACGCCTGAATGGAACCCTTAAGCAAGGGAGCTCCAAGCACTCGAACATCCCTTAAGCAAGAGAAGTTACAAGCTATCATTCCCTTTTTATTAGTCAAAGTATTTATTAGTCATTTTTTATGCGTTTTCTTGGTATTTTTTATGGGAAATTTATTCAAGTATTTTTAGAGTGTTTTGTGGTTGAAAAGAGAAAAGAATGCAAAAAGGGAACTAGTCCTAGTTTCTACGTCTATGTTATCATGGTCTCTACCTAAGGTTAGGGTTTAAAAGAAGCATGAAAAATAAAACGGTAAGTAGAATATTGAAAATGGCATGAGAAAGAACGAGTCAAAATATATCACAAAAATGAATTAAAAATACTACTATTTTTTATGGTTTTATGAAAGAAGTGAGTTCAAAAGATTAATGTCAAAATTAAACTATCCTAAAATCTAATTAAGAATCTAATATTTTTTATAAGTCTTTATATGAAAATTTGTATTAAAAGTCTAAAAAAATAATGGGGAAAGTCTGAGAAGAAAATCCAAATTCTACTAGTTTTTTAATGTGAATCAGGGGGTGTTAATTGCAGTTAAGGGGTGCAAATAGTGATATGGGCGCTGGCCCAGACAGAGATTCAGCCCAAGGTAATTTTTGAATAAGAAAACAAGTGAGAGCGTGGGCCTATGGGGGTGAGACCAGCAATTCGGTGGCAGGCCCAATGGTGTTTTGTTTGCATTCAGAAAAACAAGGGGTTTGTGGACTGAGGGGAGGTGTGCGTAGTGGTAGGCCCGATGGCATTTTGATCCAATTCAGATTCATTGTTCAGGTTTTTTTACTATGACTTTGTAGTAAATAAAAAATGAATTAAAACAAATGATGAAAAAGAAAAGAAAGGGGATTAGGGTTGGATTTTATGTGACCTGACTTGTTCTTCTTTCTTCTTCACGATTAAGCTCTTCCCCTCACATACGAACGAAACGGCGGCAACTACTTGTCTTCTCCGATTGGGGCTCTAATGGCGCCACCGTGAACGTACCGGCCATCACCTCACCGTCTCGCTCCGTTCTCTCAACTCCTCTCCGATTCAAATATCTCATCATCTCCGCCTCTTTTCTTAAATCAATTTCTTTCCCTGTGTTCTTGCGATGTGATGATGATTGACGTGTGTTGTTGTTGGTTGTTGCAGGTGTGAATTGAAGACGATGATGATGTATGAAGTTGCGAGGATCCTGGAACTCGTGCTAAGTATTTGATAGTGAAGATGACGATGAATGATGCGTTGAATCGCCGTTGATGCCGAGATGATGAAGCAAACAGCGGGTTGTCGATTGAAGGTTGAAATTGCGTGGAAATGATGAATCTTGTGAAGATTGATGGCTGGTGATCGACGACGAACTCTGATGAAGGTTCCACGGTGAGTTCTTGAATTCTTTTGTTTCTTATCTTCGTGAATTCTTCTTCTTCTTCTATTTCTTTGAGTCTTCTGTGAATGCGTGTACCGTGGTGATTGAGTCTGAGTACGAGTTAGAGTGGACGAGAGCACGAGAGTGGCATCACTGAGAGCATTATTGTTGCTGTGTGTTGAGAGGATTGAGGGAAGTGTAGCTCTGTTGCTTAGAGTTTCAGAGGTTGAAACTCTAACAACAATGGAAGGTGAGCTCTAGTGAAAGGAAGGGAATTGAGGATAGGATTTGCACTGAGGTTTTACACTTCTCCTTTCAAAGTCTACAAGCGAGACAATGATGAAGGCTGGTGATAGTGCTTCCAGGTGTCTTTCTGCAGATGAGTGAAACTGGTTTTTATATGGGCAATGACTGAGTACTGATGGTGAATTCTTGAATGTGGGACCTAAATGACAGCTTGCAATGAGTTTTTTTAATTTCTCGAGTGTGGGATTTGTGTTATTTCAGCACAATTTTGATTCTTTGGGTGTGGGACTGACATTGTTTCCTTTTTTGCTTGATGCAGGGCTGTTATTTATGGTATGGAACTGTTAGGAGAGGTGAAATAGTTAATGATTGCTGGAAGTTAATGGCAGTATTGATGAAAACTATTAGTGTAAAATGAAGGTTAATTCTGCTTAGAACCAAAACCGGGCCTGATTTCCATATATGGTTTTTTTTGAACGAGCATAGCCCTTGTGAACTGAATTTTTTTCACCAATATGCAGGGCTTGGTTTTTATTTAAATGTATGAACATGTGCAGTAGGCTAGTCCTTTCTATTCGTAACAGTTAGGTATGGTGAACTGGAGCACGAACTTGTTTCGGTATTGACGCGAATTCTGTGGTGTGTTTGATAGGGAAAATGGAGAGATGGCACTTGAAGATTTCAGCAAGGGAAAATCTTCGGGGTCGTCGGTTAACCTTTGTGAATGGTGCACTGATGTTGAATGGTATCTCAAATGGATTTGACTCGGCCGCGAACTAAAATTGATTGTGAATTGGAATCGCTTGCCAAATCGTCGTGAACATGGAGCTCAACTGTTTTCTTCTTCCGCAGGTTTGGACTTTTCCTTCTGATTGTTGCCACTGTTAGCTTTGTTAAGTTTTTAGGTTGGTTAGGTTTGAAATTAATTCTGTTGTGTTAGTTACGACTGTTTGATGCTGAAACTGAGTATATACAGGGTTGTTTCGGTTTATTTATGTAGTATTTGAATGGCTGGACTTGTTACTTGTTTATCTCTCTTTGTATTTTGATGGTGGCTGTATGGAAAGTGAGTGTATGAGTATGTACCTGTGCTTGTGAATGGAACTGCTATGAATTGTTAGAAATTTGTTTTCTCCTTTCTGTTTCTTCATCAATGAACAGGTTTGGTTTGAAAGTTATGGTTAGAAAGTTATAAGTTGTTATGGGATTAATGGCTAGTGGGATGTATGGTTTTGTGCATTGGACTGAATTTTCTATGTTGCTATTTTCTGCAGGGAGCTTGGTCTGGACCGGTTTTTGTTGCTGCAGAGTTTACGGTTCAGCCGCGGTTTGGCTTTGTCGAAGCGAGGGTTGCAAGTTTGATTATATGTTGGCATGAAGAAATGTTGAAGAAGCTTTGAGGACATGTTGAAGATTTTTAGGAATAGGTTTTTTTCTTTTGTAGCTTTTGTAACTTCAAAAAAGTTTTAATCATTTTCCCTTGTAATGGCTCCCTTTTTCTTGCAACTTTGATTTAGAACTCAACTGTTAGGATGGATTCGGTTTGAATCGAAGTGGTGCGGAAGGTTTGAACTTCTGTATGGTAAATGATAATTGAGATAGAACAAATGTGTAGATTCTTGAATTTAAATTTTGAATGGATTTGAATTAACAGCCTTGAACTCAAAATAACTCATATGTGCAAATTCCTTTGAATCACTCTTGAGTGATGAATAAAACATGCCCTTGAGATCCTCGATATCAAAAGAGAACCATAACCCACAAACTTGAATCACACTTCTCGCCCATTTAGAAGTATTGAACTCATAGCATCTGAACGAATGTTTCACCAAATTGAATCCAAATTCCTCCTCACTTCTTGATGAGATCAACCTATTAGCTTGCTTGCTAAAGCTCTTACTTGAGAAATCTTTACAAGATAAGCCTTGAAGCATGGGGAATCCTTGAAGAAGATAGGAATTGGAGCACAAATAATCATCTTGACACAAAATCCAATTGACCTCCACAAATCAATCTTAACAAACTCAAACACCACGAACGACAAACCCCATCTCAATGGTATTCAGTCGAAACCTTGAATGATGCACACCTTGTGACTTGGTGAAGAATAAATCCATGAACCAACCTTAATACACGTTATAGTGCATACATAAGAACCGCTTGACACAAGCTTATCTGAAGTAGGAATCTTGAAACCATAGAGAGACCTTAACAATATAAACCCTTGATCCCATGTCAAATTATTAGTTAATGATGAATGAATTATGTTAATGACCTAATGGATAGTATGCAGATGAAATGCGAAGCTAAAGCCAGTTAGAAATTAAAGGGTAGGACAAATTTGGGGTATGACAATACGAGCATCAAAAGGAAATACAGACGAGTATCGAAAGAATGACACATACGAGCATCAAAAGGAGATACAGACGAGTATCGAAAGAATGACACATACGAGCATCAAAAGGAGATACAGACGAGTATCGAAAGAATGACACATACGAGCATCAAAAGGAAGATACAGACGAGTATCGAAAGAATGACACATACGAGCATCAAAAGGAGATACAGACGAGTATCGAAAGAATGACACATACGAGCATCAAAAGGAGGATACAGACGAGTATCGAAAGAATGACACATACGAGCATCAAAAGGAGATACAGACGAGTATCGAAAGAATGACACATACGAGCATCAAAAGGAGATACAGACGAGTATCGAAAGAATGACACATACGAGCATCAAAAGGAGATACAGACGAGTATCGAAAGAATGACACATACGAGCATCAAAAGGAAGATACAGACGAGTATCAAAAGAATGACACATACGAGCATCAAAAGGAAGATACAGACGAGTATCGAAAGAATGACACATACGAGCATCAAAAGGAAGATACAGACGAGTATCGAAAGAATGACACATACGAGCATCAAAAGGAAGATACAGACGAGTATCGAAAGAATGACACATACGAGCATCAAAAGGAAGATACAGACGAGTATCGAAAGAATGACACATACGAGCATCAAAAGGAAGATACAGACGAGTATCGAAAGAATGACACATACGAGCATCAAAAGGGGAGATACAGACGAGTATCGAAAGACTGACGCATACGAGCATCGAAAGGAGATACAGACGAGTATCGAAAGAATGACGCATACGAGCATCAAAAGAAATACGGACGAGTATCGAAAGAATGACACATACGAGCATCAAAAGGGGATACAGACGGGTATCGAAAGAATGACACATAGGAGCATCAAAAGGAAGATACAGACGAGTATCGAAAGAATGACACATACGAGCATCAAAAGGAAGATACAGACGAGTATCGAAAGAATGACACATACGAGCATCAAAAGGAAGATACAGACGAGTATCGAAAGAATGACACATACGAGCATCAAAAGGAAGATACAGACGAGTATCGAAAGAATGACGCATACGAGCATCAAAAGAGATACAGACGAGTATCGAAGGAATGACACATACGAGCATCAAAAGAGATACAGACGAGTATCGAAAGAATGACACATACGAGCATCAAAAGGAGATACAGACGAGTATCGAGAGAAGGTACAGACAAGTACTAAAGAAACGACACATACGAGCATCAAAAGGGGATACAGACGAGTATCGAAAGAATGACACATACGAGCGTCAAATGGAGATACAGACGAGTATCGAAAGAATGACACATACGAGCATCAAAAGGGGATACAGACGAGTATCGAAAGAATGACACATACGAGCATCAAAAGGGGATACAGACGAGTACCAAAGGAATGACACATACGAGTGTTTGAGAAGCTTGGTAGATGGACTTACTGGGGATTGGGATTTGGTTTTGAAAATGGTGTGCCTGGACGAGAGGCGCGGGATGCACAACATAGGGGTTGGATCTGAAAAATTTTCCCGTACGAGGGAAGGAATCACGGAGACTAGGGACGACTAGGCTCGGCAATAAGATGACAGTAACCACGGGGGATTACGGGGATATTGTTGCTTACGAAGCATAAGAATTACATTAATCCCTCAGGCCAAAGGCGGGGTGTAACTCTTCAAGAGTGGCAATCGTTCGAATCGCCACACACCAAGTATGATTATTCAAACGATTGAAAAATGAAATGGGTTGAATGCCCATCCTCATTCCCACTCTAATTTTTGCGCGG
This sequence comes from Vicia villosa, assembly GCF_029867415.1. Classification (NCBI taxonomy): domain Eukaryota; kingdom Viridiplantae; phylum Streptophyta; class Magnoliopsida; order Fabales; family Fabaceae; genus Vicia; species Vicia villosa. The sequence continues at coordinate 194,126 of NW_026706222.1, read as the reverse complement.
CACACGGGAAATAACCATGACAAGACTAGAGACGACTAGACTCGACAAGAAGGCGATAGTAACCACTGAGGATTACGGGAATATGGATGCTTACGAAGCATAAGAACTACATTAATCCCTCAGGCCAAAAGGCGGGGTGTAGCTCTTCAAGAGTGGCTATCGTTCGTATTGCCACACACCAAGTATGGTTATTCAAACGGTTGAAAAATGAGATGGGTTGAATGCCCACCCTCATTCACACTCTAATATGCACGCAGCACACGGGAAATAACCTCGGAGACAACGATTCTGACGAAGAAAGACATTGCACCCGATCCATATTGGGGAGACAACATGAGACTTCTTTTGGAGATTGAGGACACCAGGTATTGGCACCATGGCATAAGGAGATTTGCAATGTGGTAGCAGATATCAATCGGACTTTGTAAGGATAACTTTTTATGTGGGGAAGTATCGTTGTCTTGAATGAATGCTGATTTGTATTATCTGGCTTATGCTTTGTGTGCATGTTTGAATTTTTCTATGGCGTAATGATCCGACTTGACGGATATGCTACGCTTTTGAGGATGCAATGTTATATGCAATGAATACTATATGCAGAGTGCCTAATAAAGGCATTAGTGAGGTAAACACCAGGGAGAATCCCCTTAGTGTTAAGGATTATGTAGAGATGTCAATAGATATTGGACTTTGACTTGCAAGATGCCCCTTCAGTTTGTTGGCTTGTAGAGTGTAGAATAACTTCTGACTTCTCACCATGTTCCACTGCTTGGAGGATTTTCAACTTAAGGAGATTCCCTCGATTCATCATGTCGGAGATGATAGATCCAGATAAGGGGACCAGGTTGGAGAAGTAGAACAGCTCCTAGGAGAAATAAACTCCTATGCTTGGGGAGAGATCAAATTTCTAGGAGAAATAAACTCCTATGGTCATGGAGCGACAAAAAACTCAGAATTGTGCCCCAAGCTTCGTGACTTATGGAGGAATTTGCCCCAAAGGATCCTTGGAGAGATTTGTCGAATCTCGACGTAACTGCCCCAGATTGGTTGAACTTGAAAGATATTCCTTGACATGATTGCCCCAGATTGATCAAAGCTTGAAGAGATTTATCGACATGATTGCCCCAAATATGCTGAATTTGAGAGGTCAAACCTCGACTTAGTTGCCCCTGATTAGGTACATCTGTCTAGAATCCCCAAGCTTTCTTTGTTTTGAAGTCAAACAAACATGGAAGCAACTTTACCACGCTCAACGGAGTCTTCAAACTCCTCTTCCCCTCAAGGTAATCAAGGAAAGCATTAATTGTTCATGCCCAATGGAGTTTTTAGAGAATCTGCCCCTTGATGGTCAACATTTGAAATGATTAGCTTTTACTCCTCGGAGTTCTCAAGTCTCTTGTACTTTGATATGATCAAGTTGCTCATTGATTCTCATCCTTGAAAATTTCCTTGATATTAAGCACATATTTTGTATGCAAAAGAATGTTAATTCTAAGAATGATAATTCTAATGCAAAGCCTATGTTAGTCTTGAAGTTGTAAAACTTTTTTATGAAATGAGGTTGCGGCCTCTTGTGACCGAATCACTAGTTGACACAACCTCGATTTTTGCATATGAAAGACAAAGCAAACGTACGATACCAACATGGATATGAATCTTGCTTCATTGGGAGTCAGTTAAACGCTATCTCATCGGAGTGTGCCTTCAAAATAAACCCTACTTCAATTAGGACTTTTAAAGGTTGTAATTTGGCCGGGTTCACGGTTTTTAAAAAAACAAAGGATTTTTAGGCTCGAAATTATTTGGTACCCACCCCCTTCGTGATGTTCTCCAGTCCTATGTTCAGTTAACTCGACACGAGTGTTCATCCCTCACGAGGAATTTTTGAGATGGTTGAAGAATCAATGAGGCTGTTTCGGACATGGCAGTCACTCACTTTCTTATTCTTGGTGTCTGATCACACGACTTTGTTCTTTTGAAGAGGGTCTTTATTTTGTAATCCTTGTTTTTCGCTTCTGCTTTCCCTAACTTTTGCCTGGACAAATTTCCTTGAATTTTGTTTTCGAGTCCAGCGGGATGCCCTAACTTTTGCCTAAGTCACTTATTTTCATGTTGTTGACTTAGCGGGCTCTCCTTTTTTTTTTAACTCCTTTTTTTTTTGAACAAGTCGTGTGATGTTGCATTGCTTTCGATTTGTTTGAAGTATTGTGACTGCCTCATTCTTTGATTGATGAGGGATAACCATTGTGGTTTTGATCCTTTTTTTTGGGATCTTTTGACGGAATAAAGATAACCATTGCGGTTTTGACATTCTTCAACCTTTTGAAGGACAACCATTGTTGTATCCTTAGATGCATACCCTTTTGGTGAGTTTTGAACACTCGATCAAGTTAAATGAACACTACCCTGCCCCAAGGTTAAAATAAGGGTTTTTTATGATTAGAAAAGAATCTCCTACTTCAAGGCTCAAAGGGGTTAACGAGGGTCTATCTCCCTTATATCTCCAGTGTTTGGGGATTTGAAACAATGCCTGTACATCCTCAGTAGGGTTTTTATTCGAAAACACATGATTAGAGATTTTTCATTTTATTTTTCATCACTCTCTCTCTGCTCTTTGCCTAAGCAAGTGATTAGTAAAGTTGGTATCGTAATGCCAAAAGCATTTTTATGAGTGAAAACGAATGGATTTCTTCAAGACAAACATAAACAGTGTATTTTATTTTCATTCAGAAATTAACAAGTTTTTACATGCTATAAATGCTTAAACAAACAATGAAATGTTACAAATGAGAATGCAATAAAGAAACTAAATGAATGCCATTGTTGAGGAGACTTGACTCCGTCTGGACTTGTTGCTCTTGAATACTTTCTGCAGTTTTGAGACCTCATGCATGAACCTCTCGGAGTGAACGACACACAATCCTCAGTCGAATGGCTTTGTGCTCAAGCATGGTAGTCACTTAGCATTATCATGTGTTCCTTCCAAACACTTCAGATTACTTCAAAAGAGAACTCCAACGAAGTCACCCATGAGTTGTAAAATTTTGCCTTGCTTTAGGGATTCGAGCAATGCGAGTGATGCAATGCTCAAGATAAGAGTACGTCTTGCTTATCCCTCGTGCGGGAGCCCCAAGCATAGATGTTGAAGAAGTATTCGCCTTCATAAATGGAAAGAATCTGGTATGGTCATCAAACTCAAGAGAGCTACTTGTGGTGAAGAAGACCCAAAACACGAATCTTAACCAATTGAAATTCTGACAAACGAGGAAGCAACTGGGCACAAGGCAATAGAATCACATCAATTTGTTTCTCACATTATTTTTCTCTCTATTAACAAGCAAGGGCCACTGAGAGGGAAATCATGAGAAAAGGCAACCGAGATATGAAGTAGAACCTTGAGGATGAGAAGCATTATGAAGAACACTCTTGATTACCACACGGAAGAAGATTCTGACGAAGTCGCATAGGAATTTGTAATGCTTTTAGGGATTCGAGCAAGGCAAATGGCGCAATGCTCAAGATAAGAGTACGTCTTGCTTATCCCTCGTGCGGGAGCCCCAAGCAACTTCCACACATGTAAAAGAGATGATTACCAATTTAAGCTTCGACATTCAAACCATTCGGAGTGAGAGTAAATGACCCTTGCATTTTTTGTTTACACCAGGCACAAACCAATAGTATCTAAATCAGCGGAGTCACGACTTTTCAAGACTTCCAAACTTCTCTCAAAGAGGTGGAACTTTTTGTCAACTTCAATAATCGGAAACTTGAAGACTTCAATGATATGAATGCTCCTTACCAAGAATAGGAGTCTCAATATTATTTCAGACATTCTGATTCATAGGACCTTCTTTTGAGGTGAGATTAACATTGCCTTTAGCCTTTGAAGAACTTGTCTCAACTCTTTTTGTCAGAGAGAAAAGGCTTGAATAACCTCCACACACTAATTCATGTTAGCTCCCATTTTTGTTCTTATCTCAGTAAAAAGCCCACAGAGTTGTTCCAATGTTAACTCTTGAGCACATAGCGGTAAGAAGCCAATTGTCTTGTTGATGTCAAAGTCTGAGTAGAAAAGGCCCCCACAAGCTTCTGATAGAACCATGAAATGCATGATAGTATGAATGCATGTTTCGTTTATGAGAGATCCTAAAGTCTTTTCACCCTTTTTGTTCTCTTTTGGAATCAAAGTTTTTTGTTTTTTTGTTTTTTTGTATAGAATATCTTTTCTTTTCTTTCCCTTTTTTTTGCTTTTCTATTTCCTTTTCTTTTACATATCTTTTATTTTCTTTTCTTTTCTCTTTTTTTTTTTTTTTTTTTTTTTTTTTTGGAAATAGACTTTAGGATCTTTCATAAATGGAGTGGACAAAGCAATGATGTTATGCAATGCAAAAGCATGGGATCAACGGTCCATATAATCTTAGTAACCACTGTACAATCCTCTGAATAACTGATACAGGTCAAATGTCACAGGATCAAAGGTCCGACACCTTTTTGAATACCAAGAGAACCAATAGTAACCAACAGAACAGAATAGTCACCAACGGTACCTGTCATGTATATCCCACCCCACTCACAGGTGAATCTAAGTCAAGGTAGGTCAATGGCTTCCAGCGTTATCAGTTCTCCTGAAACACCATCATTGTCGCAAATACATGCCAACAACGGTATCTCATTTGAACCTCGACTGGTCGTGGGTCTCATGATCGCAATCAACAGAACCTGACATTCTGTTGGCGTCATGACTATCCACTCTATCCTAGGTATCCTATGTGTCACTCTGGCCTGGGTATTGGGCCTTTTACCTCATAGAACATCCCACCCAACCTGCAAAACAGAACAGAAGACCCCAAGGACCACAGAATATAATCCATATGCATGATGTGCAAACAGAAATAAACATGATATGCAAGCAGAAAAATAAACATGCAAACATATATACAAGGTATAGACATAAAAACAAATAAACACCCAGTAAATAAACAAACAAACGCAGGCTAGGATCGACTCACTAAGGATGGACCAGCAACAGGTCTAGCAACATCCCCAGCAGAGTCGCCAGCTGTCGCACGCTCGCGAAAAATGAACAGAGTCGCCACCAATATATTTATCCCATAAGGGAAAGGAATATCAGAAAACCTACAAAGGAAGGAACAGGGTCTTGCGACCAGAGAATCAAGGTACGGGAGTCGGTTACGCAAGGGGAAGGTATTAGCACCCCTCGCGCCCATCGTACTCGATGGTATCCACCTATGTTTGTTTCTATCTAAAGGGTTTATAACTATGTCTATGTCTAAATGCGAAATGAATGCAAAATGTAGGGAAAACAAAGAATTGTACTCGCACGGGCCCTACCCCGCTGCCTACGTATCCTTTTCAGGAATCAGAGTTACCGTAGCTCGGCTAAAGATTTTCTGTTTGTTTTTGTGTTTTTTAGTTGGGCGGAGTCAACGTTCACGTTCTTGCATAAGGGAAGACCTACGATGCGTACGAACGGAAATGACATTGCCCTTAGGTGCCAACGAGGCAAAAGAAAAAGAAATGATTGGTTTGTGTCTTTTAGGATAGATGAGTGATGAACAGTTCCCAATACCGGGCCACTCACCACTTTCTCTACTTTGCTTTAGTCTGAACCATTGTTATGTGTTTTGAAGTGTTTTTGGTTGTGTGTTTTTTAAGGGGAGTTTAATCTGCGATTCGAATCACATAAAATGTATAATGATTGAGAAGCAGATTAGGGAATGAATCCCACTCACTTCTATCCCATTATGTAATGTTTGAGAAACAGATTAGAGAATGAATCTCACTCATTTCTCTCCCATTAATTAATGTTTGAGAAACAGATTAGGGAATGAATCCCACTCGTTTCTCTCCCATTAAGTAGTGACTGAGAAACAGATTAGGGAATGAATCCCACTCGTTTCTATGCCACTAAGCGATTGAGAAATAGATTAGGGAATAGATCCCACTCATTTCTCTATCACTTTCTTAATGTGATTCGCATCTTCCTTTTATTAATGTTTTAAAGTTGAAAAGAAAAAGAATGCAATAGGGAACTAGATCTAACATTCTAATCTATGTTATTCTAATCTACAAATGGTCCTAAGGTCGAGGATAACTAACCTATCTCGATTCCTCTTAACAAAGAAGGAAGAGCCTAAGGGAACATGGCAAGCAATAGCAAGATGTAATCAAAATCAAAGTAAGAAATGAGAGGCTAAGCATGGAAACAAGAGAAAGAAGCTCCAAGTCAGTAGCAAAACATGGGATTGAATGTCCCAAATCAAATACAAAAGCATCACGGTACCCTACAAAAACATCCACAAGAAGTCGTCAACGCATCGCATGCATCGTTACTTACCAATTAGCGGGCAAACATCAATTAATCAAAACAAAAGCAAGTGAACACAATGAGCTAGGCCTCAAGTCAGTAGCAAACTCAATCATCTAGTTCTAATATCCTATATTAATCTATATTAGTCAATTAGCATGAAGCAATACAAAACTCTAACCAAAACTAGGCAACACTAGGTTAATACTAGCTAAACGGTTTCAAATTGTGAATGAAGTTAGAAACATGCAATCAAATGGTACAAGTCAGTAGCAAATAGCCTATACTAGATGCCTACACATTCACAAAATCATGCCAAGAAGTTCCACGCAAAATTACGGGTCATTTGTACAAGTTACGGTGCAATCGTCAACCCAAAACAAGTTATTTACATGTGAGAAAGAAAAAATCGAGTAAAATGGAAAAACATGGTTTAAAATTTTCAATTCCAGGTCTTAGGACCTCTAGACATCCCTAATTATATGTACAAAAAAGAACCAACGCCATTGCATAAATGCATTTCAATTTGAGAGCACAAACGTCACAAACATCTATTACAAACGCATGTTAATCGAGTCGAACAACACTAGCCGAATACCAATCAAAACAAAGAATTAGGAGTTCATTTTTTATACACAACATCATGGGTTAGTCTACAGCAATCATACAAAAATTGGCAATTATATTCTGATCCTAAAGTATTAAACGAAATCACTTTGCGAAATCTATCAAAACCGAAGGAAACATGAACATACCAAAGTAAATGATTTATTAAAAATAACAAACTAATTTCTAAAAATCTACAAAAAATACCAAAAATATATACACACATACATCTATCTAAAACATATTTTTATTTATTTTTTATTGCATGGAGAAATGATTTAGTAAGCAAAAGTTGGAAAGGAAACAATTTCTAAGCAATGTGCAAATCTGCCTAAGTCTGGAGGGTGAGAAAGTAAAGATGAATTGAACTATATTCATGCTACTAGCGCGTTTGGACCTAATCTCTGGGGGGTGCAGAAAGTCAGTGGCGCTAAGGCCCAGTTTGTTTTTGTTCAGATTATTGTGAGACGCCAAAAATGGCGATGGGCTTAGCAGGGGGGTGAATAACAGCAATTCGTACATGGCCCAAGGATTGTCTTTGATCCAGATTTTATATTTGCTTAATCAAACTTGTAATCCACTAATCAAACCTAAATCACCAATTAAACTTTGTTCCATTTCAAATTAAATTCAATTAATGTCAATTAATTAAAATAATCAAGATAAACTTAAAAGGGGATTAGGGTTTGAGAGTTGTGACCATTCATCTCACGTTCTTCTTTCTCCTCTTCCTCCTTGCACTCACGAAGCCGCGGCGGAGGAGACAGAGACGGTGTGGTGGTTTCCATTCTCGGATTCTCTAAGCGACCGGCATTTTCCTCCCTCGCTCATCTTTCTCCGATACTCTCAGTTCCCTTTCTCGATCTTGAACTCTCTTCGCCGTTCGTTCTCGCCCCTACTTATGGATTCAACATGATGATGAGGTTGATGATTCTCTGCAGTTGCGATGAAGATGATTTGGTTGCGATTCTCAGAGTTGGACAACGATCGATGATTTGATGGATATCGAATCTTGATCGAAGATGGTGATGATCGAAATTGCTGTGTTGCAGATCGAATTTGATGAGGCTGCTCTTGGAGATTGCTTCAAATTGATGAACGAAGCTGTTGTTGAACCGCAATTGGAGACTGAGAAACGATGCACCGTGAAAACTGATTTGTAATTCAGAGAAGATAATGTTCTTGTGCTATTCTGATTGAAGATGATGAACGAAGAAGAGGATTTGTTCAATCCTCTTCTTGCTTTTCGTTAATTTCTTCTTTCCATGATGAAGAGATTGATTCATGGTGATGTGAAGAGGAGAAGGAGGTTCTGAGATTTTGTTCGATTGAAGAGAGTGAAGAGGTTGAAGGTTTCAAGGTGGTTGATGGATAGTGAAGAAGATGAATGATGAAGGTTCAGAAAGAGAGAGTTATGAAGTGAAGAGGATGAAGGTGGTGAATTGTGGTTTTTGAATGAGGTGTGAGTTCTGTTATGGATAAGGGGTGGCCAGAAGCTGACGGATGAAGAAGAAATCTGTTATATAGGGATGAAGAAAATCGGTTCTCAAGGTTAGTTATTTTTGACTTTTTCTGTTATGAAGTTAGTTAGTGAGCTGGCAAGTTAGTTACAGGGGTTTGTTAGGAAGGTTATTTCAGTTGGAGTTCTATTTTTGGTAAGGACTAGGTACTGTTTCAGTTTTGGTTTATTGATATGTATATGGTTTTTTGGTGCTATATATGTGTATGCTACTGCTGTGACTGGATTTTGGTTTATGTTAGTATCCGTTTCGAACTATGCAGCAAGTTGGATTTGAAGGTTAGAAATTCTGTTGGAGTTTTCTAATATTCTGTTATGAGGTTGTTAGGGCAGTTAGGGAATTTTCTATTTTCGGTTATGTTAGTTATTTGTGTTGGTTGAATCTATTTTGCTGCAGAATAATGTGAATATGTATGTGTATTGTGATTTTGATATTGATGGTGGGATGTGAAGAAAGAGTTTAGTATATGTGTTTGTTGTTTTTGAACTGATGCAGGGTGTTAGATATGCTTGTAATGGTATGGATGTAGGTAATTTGAGGTGAGATTGGATTGGCTTATGGTTGGTTACCAAACTGTTATGAAACTGTTAGTAAGGCTTGAAATAGGATAGTGAGAGAGACTGTTAGTGTGGTTTTTTGTATTGGTATGTGCTGTTTTTTGTTGTTAGTATGTTAGTTATAGATGCTGGAAGTTCTTTCTCATGGCCATATGCATAACGACTAGAAGGTGGTTAATTTGGTTTTGTTTTGAATGTTGCATGGCTTATAAACATGTGCACTGGTTTATGATGGTTTTTATTCATGATGATGCAGGTTTGGAATAATGGCAGCATGGGACAAGTGGGACCAAAGTCTCAAAGATGAAGAGAACTTGAAGATTAACATGGGGAGTGGGTTTTAGGATGAGTTTACGATTTTGTAATTTTGTAATGGAGTTTGAATGATAAATGATGTAATTGTATATGGATTTTGTGATGGGAATCGGGCTTTGAATTGAAATGTGAATTTGTATTGGATTTATGGATGGATTTTGTATGGATGTGATATTTGTAATGAATAGAGACTCTTGAACCTCTTTGTAATCTTGTATGAGTTTGAATGGGCTTTTGAATGAGTCTCGGATAATTGTTGAGTGAAAGATGAGAATTTCGAACATGAACACACCCGAATAACATTTGAACCGTGGATGCTCGAATAGTCCTTGGATTATGAATTGGTTTTCAATTAGAACTTCAATCTCTTTTGCAAACCAATGACTCATGAAATGGATAGATCTTGAGTTAATGGTAAATAATTGCAATAATGTTAGGAAGGACTTGAATCTTGTAACTTTCATCAATAATCCCATGCAACTACTAAAGAACCTTATCCACTCCACACATCAGCGATCAATTCCAATAAACCTGATCTTTAATGAGCCCTTTAATTCCATGCTAACCGATTCAAACCAAACTTGCGTATCAAGTAACAAATGTTAGCACGAATGGCTCCCTGAGTACCATGCAATCTTCAAGTTCATCCTTTTGCACCATGGTTTATCAATGGTCCCAAAACCTAATTCGACAATCCTTAGTTGGAAGCTTCCTCAAGCCCAAACACAACAGGTGAAAACATTACCTTTGGTCAACCATAGGGAAATAAACCCTGATCCCCCACTTCACCGCTGGAAACATCAGAAGAATAAGACTTTAGTTTCCATGAACGCCTCAAACTTAATATGAAGCCTTAGGCTTTCGAAATCCTTGATCCTAGTGCCATTTTATTTGGTTAATGATGCATGAGTTATGTTAATGACCTAATGGGAGGTATGTACATGAGACTATGAAATGCATAAGCCTAAGCCAGTTAGAAATTAAAGGGGTAGGACAAATTTGGGGTATGACAGCGATGAACTACGATGTCCGTGTCAAGGCCTGGCATATCTTCATAGGACCAGGCGAATATCTCGACGTAGTCTCGCAGCATTTGAATCAGTCTTTGCTTGACGCTGTGTTCTAAATCAGCCCCTATTTTGACTTCTTTCTTTTCTTCGTTGCTGCCCAAGTTGATGACCTCAATTGGCTCCTCGTGAGGCTGTATGGCCTTGTCTTCTTGTTCTAGCAGCCTTGCAAGTTCTCTTGGCACTTCACAATCTTCCTCACTTTCGTCCTCAGTTTGGTAGATCGGACTTTCAAAGTCATGACGGGCAATAGCAGAATCGTTGTTGACGGGATCCAGAGTGTATGTGAATCTGCATGTTAGTTATGTGAGTGTGTGTGAAGAAAAAAAACATAGCTATTTGAAAGCGAAGAAAGAAGGAAAAAGGATCATAAAATTTAAATATGCAAGCGTCCCATGATTTTATTGAATGCACATGATCATGATATGATAAGCCCTTATAGAAGGACCGGTGTGCTAAGGCACACGGCTTTCAAGCTCATGGTTCGATTGTTCAGGAACCATTTTTATCTTTGCACAATATACACAAAGAAAACAGGAAATGGCATTTACTCCTGGTCAAAGGAGATCACATCCTCAGCTTTCCAGTTGTTCAATCCACTGTTGTGAGCAGGGAGTACCCAGCTGTTCCAGTTGTAGTTGTCTTCTTCATCTTCCACAACATTGATTTCATTAGTGGGAAAATGAGCCGGTGATCCTTCGGGATAAGGGATATACTCTGCTGGATACGAGAGCCCAGGCGGAGATATCTCTGTTGGCTGAGCGAGATGCTCGATAAGGCCGTCCCATGCAGTCGGGATGACGTTTTGAATAGAGACTTGTGCATCCTGATGAGGAGTGTATGCTGACAGAAAGCAACCCTCGTTATTTGGTATTTCCCTGGCTTCTTCAAGAGCGAAATTGTCATCGTACTGTTCATCCCATCCATTTGGGACAATGTCCTCCATAGCAATTTGTGAGCTCGGAGGAGCGGAGTATTTCACCATATAGTCATATTTGCCGCTGGGTTCTCCTAGCGTGTCCCATACTTCTTTGGGTGTATTTTGATATTGCTTAGTGACGGGACTTGTGAAACTTTCGTCATTTCCAATTTGATCACCCCATCCAGTCGGGGTAATGTCTTCCAAAGCAATATAAGAATTCTGAGGTGTGGTATACTGATAATTATACCCGCCGTTTGGTTCTCCCACAGCATCCCACATTCCCATGGAAATGGGTGGAATCTCATCTGGATATGGCTGAATGATATGGTTCAAGAACACTCCTTCATCCTCAATAGCGTTTACTTCTTGGCTGACAAAGTGTGACACCAATCCTTCAGAACGAGGACTTTGATCATTCTTTTGATCTTCACTATCATAGCCCAGGCCTAGCTTGTCAGATTTGTAGGGTATATCGGGAAGCTGTCCCCATACTGTGCAATCACCCTGTTCAATCACGGCTTTGGCATCTTTGAGAGAAGCCATAGTTGTAGTTGGAGTAGCAGGAATATGCTTGGTGGTAGAGACATCTGGGGAGACCACCTCAAATGATTGGCATGGAGTTTCGATGAATTCGTCCTCCAACTCAACATATTTGGAATTGCTTAGGTGACTAACCACATATTCCTCTTCGCCATAGACTGTGACAATCTTTCCTTTTATTGGATATTTTAACTTCTGATGCAGGGTAGAAGTTACAGCGTTTGCCCCATGTATCCAAGGGCGTCCAAGTAAACAGGAGTAGGCTGGGTGAATTTCCATTACGTAAAAGATAGAATCAAAGATTTGAGAACCCACTCTGATTGGGAGATTCACTTTTCCGTATACCGTTCTGGTTGACCCGTCAAAGGCTCTTACCACAACATCACTTGGTTGTAACACAATTCCTTCGACGTCAAGCTTTTCTAGTACTGTTTTCGGCAACACGTTCAAAGAAGAACCGTTATCTACTAGCACATGAGATAGAGTGGTGCCATTACATTCAATGGAGATATGTAAGGCTTTGTTGTGATTTTTTCCAGCAGGGGTTAGATCCACATCGGAGAAACCGAGACCATTGCTCACGGTTAGATTGGCAACACAATTCTCAAATTGGTCGACTGAGATCTCTTGAGGCACATGCGCAGCTTTCAGGAACTTCATCAGAGCTTTGGCATGAGCTTCTGAATATTTTAGCAGAGATAGCATTGAGATTTTTGAAGCAGTGTGCCCCAGTTGCTCAACAATATTGTAATCACTTTTGCAGATGATTTTCAATATTTCCTCCATTTCTTGCTTTGATGGATCCTCAGCGGTGATCTCCACCGGGGTTTGAACTTGTTCAACTTGTGGCTCTTTGCCTCGAGCGTTGTTATCTTGATTAGGAACTGGGACTCGGACTAGACCAGCAGCAACATTTGGAGAAATTTCTGGTGAAAAGATTCTTCCACTTCTCGTGATCTTGCTGGTACCCACAATATTACCCACAGTTGGAGTAGTTAACTTTGCGGTCTCTTTAGTCGAGGTACCCTGCTTAACTCCATGAACGTAAACATTAGTGTCGTATCCCCATGGGACAACTTTGTCTGAGGAGTATGGAAATGGAGTTGGACTAGCAATGACTACTGATGCCACTTTGAGTGTAGCAGAAATTTCGAATGGAGCTTTGGCAGAGATTTTGAATGGTAAGCTGGAGATCACTGAGGCATCCTCTATTTTCATCCCATTTGTAAAGACTTCGCACAGCACGTCCATAGAAGGGAGCCTCTCAAACATAATGATACGGCGATCCGTCCATTTTTGAATTCCCATCCTCAGATTTTCACAACCATTGGGCAGGCAGGAGCAGTAAAAGCAATCGGGGTCACACCCTGGAAAGTAACCAGCTTGGATTAGCTTTCCTTTGACTTCGCAGAGTGGAGTTGATAATTCGTTCACATCATAGATGTAAACAGTGTCCAGGATAGAGTTAACAGTTTTGTCATGCTTTGGCATAGGTGTAGTGATGACATTTGGAGTTTCTGGAGGATCGAACTCAATTTCCCCAGCATCTATCATATCTTGTATTTTATTTTTCAGGGCCCAGCAGTGATCTGCGTCATGTCCTGGACAGTTTGAGTGATAGGCACATGTCGTATCAGGGCGATAATTCGGAGAGGAAGTGTTGACATTCTTTGGAGGACCTTTTAATGTGATCAGATCTGCTTTTAGCAAGTGCTGCAATGCCTGAGAGATTGGCATGTTGATTCTGGTGAAATTTCTTCTTGGTGCATCTGGTCGATGCGTATATTTTGGCTGTTGATCTTTTTGAGGTGCCGATGCGGAGATCAGAACTGCCCCTACAGATTGATGCTGCTCACTTTTGCGACTTTTCTGAATTTGTGTTGCATTGACCTCATTTCTCCCGCTGATGGGCCTTTTTGTAGTACCAGAGGAGGAACCTATTTGAATTTTTCCATTTTGAATGCCACTTTCGACACGTTCTCCGGTCAGTATCAGGTCAGTGAAACCTGATGATGAGCTTCCCAGCAAATGGCTATAGAAAGGGCCAGTTAAAGTGCCCATGAACATGTCAACTAGTTCGCGATCAGATAAGGGTGGTTGAACCCTTCCAGCCATATCTCTCCACTTTTGTGCATATCCTTTGAAACTTTCTTTTGGTCCCATAGACATGCCCCTTAGTTGAGTATGGGTTGGCGCAAGATCAGCATTGTATTGGTACTGTTTGTAAAAAGCAGCAGCTAATTCTTCCCAAGTATGAACCTTGGTATTTTCCAGCTGGTAGTACCACTCGAGTTGTGTACCCGACAGACTTTCTTGGAAGAAGTGAATCCACAACTTGTTATCCGTTGTATGAGGTTGTATCTTCCTTACATAGGATCTCAGATGTAGTTTCGGGCAAGAAACTCCATCATATTTTGCAAAGACAGGAACTTTGAATTTTGGAGGGATAACAACATCCGAGATGAGCCCTAGATCATTGAAATCTAAGCCAGGTATTTTTTGTATCTCCATAGCTTTCATACGGTCTTCCAGCTGTTGGTATTTTTCATCATCCGGTTCGTCCCCAGAATGATCATTTTCTTCATTTGAAGAGAGAGAGGGTTTAGCAGAACCCTGGTTGCTTTGATTGTCTTCTTGTTCATCATCACCGACTGTTTCAGGGATCGGTGGCTTTTTGAACTTTTTGACTGGGATTTTGATCTTCCTTTTCAGGTGACTCAAGCCTACAGATCCTTTGGGCTTCTTTTTCTTCTTGATTATCAGGGCTTTCAGTTCTTGTTGCCCCTTTGCCAGTTCCAGAATTGCCACTTGAACTTGGGCATTTTGTGCTTCGAGATTCTTGATGCTCATTTCAGATTCCATCTCTTCTGACTGAAATAAACAGCGAGAAGATGAGAAATCCGTCATGTGAACCTGTTATGCAATGTGTATGACTGGATGCCATGTGTATGCAATGTATGAAATGTATATGCAATATATATGAATGCAATGTATGAAATGTATATGCAATGCATGAAGTGAAATGTGCGTGCAATGTTTCAAGGATCTTAGAGTTTAGATTTGTTAAAGAAGAAACAAACGTTAGTTAATCAATTTATTCTTTTTTTTTCTTTGCCTCATTTGGGCTTACAAGACAGAAATAAGATAAATGATCCTTCAGGTCTCCCTTGGACGCTTTCTCTTTGCCCCCAGGAATGTGTTGATCTGCTGTTCTTCTTGAAGCTGTCCGGTGAGCTCCAATATCCTTCTCTCATAGTCTTGACAGTATGATTTGAAGGTGTCTCTTTCCTCTTTGAGTTGAACCCAAGATTTTTGCAACTCTTCTAGGTCAGTTGGCATGTCCGGGTGTAGAATAACTTGAGGTTCATATCCTTCGACCTCTGGTTCAATAGTGTCGCACGCTCGCGAAAATGAACAGAGTCGCCACCAATATATTTATCCCAAAGAGGGAAAGGAATATCAGAAAACCTAGAATAAGAAAAGGATAAGAAAAGGTCTTGCGACCAGAGATCGGGTAAGAAGTCGGTTACGCAAGGGGAAGGTACTAGCACCCCTCACGCCCATCGTACTCGATGGTATCCACCTATGTTTGTTAGAGCTGTCAAATAAGCCCAATTTTTCAAAGCCCCAATTTTTTAGCCCCACTAAAGCCCTAGTTTATTAAGCCCTTTATTAATGAGAAATTTTTTAGGCCCCATAATTTTAGGCCCCTTAATTAATATGTTATTTTTGGGCCCTATTGAGGGGCCTTATTTTGTTTCAAAAATTTCATTTCTAGTTTCAATATGGATTATCATCATCATCATATCATCATATCATACTAAATTATAATTTTAGAAGTTCTTCCACCAAAATTTTCCGCCAATTTTTTTAATAAATATAAATAATTAAATTAATTAAATGAATTAAAAACTCCCACTATTTTAAAAACACTTTCTTAATTATTATAATCAATTTAAAAACTGATTCAAATTATGTATTTTGTTTTCATAACTTCATCAAAAAACTGCATCAAAATGAATCCACTACTCGATCCCACTAAAGAAACAACTATGGTTTATATGTTGCTGCCTTAATTTTTTTTATGTTCTTCTATTATTTAAAAATTACTTTTATTTTTTCCGAAACTTAATTTAGTTTTATAATTTTTTTCAATAGAAATGAACCGTCAGCTTTTATTTAACTTTTGGTGTCTAATTTGAGGTCAAGCAATTGATATTTTGAAGCACTAGCAGTTAATTTTTTAATAACAAAAAATTACTTTTATTTTATTAAAAAAATTTAATTTTTTATAAAAATGTTCAAAATTTGAAATGGATCATCGGTCTTTATCGATCTGTATAATATTTAGTTATTATTATAAACAAAATTTATATATTAGAATGAATGTCACCATCATGTGAATAAATCAAAGAAAATCAAGGTAAAATGAACTAAACACAAAATATATTTATTGATTCATTTATTCTTTTTTAAAATATAAAATGAAAACTAATTAAGTAGTATTCAAGAAAGCATTGCCAAATATACTTATTTATTTATTTAAATATCTTCAAGATATTTAATACATATGGAAGAGAATATACGCATGGCCCTATGTAATAAAGATAAACAATTCTTGAAATACTGAAATGAATTACTAGTAGATGATAACTTAACAAGTAGATGCTTTAAAATATAATCGTGTTTGAAATTTTTCAATGATTCAAGAATTCAACTTTGAATTAAGATTTTATTTGATTTGGGGCCTAATGGCCCTCTTTTAAATTTTGGGGCCTTTTAAGTTTGGGCCCTATGTGTTTAAGGGCCTATTATTTTTAAATTTTTTTTAGGCCCCATTATTATGGGGCTGGGGCTCAAATTAATTGGCCCCATAAATTGACACCTCTAATGTTTGTTGCTATCTAAAGGGTGTATAAATCTAAAGCTTAATTACTAAGGGAATGCATGCAAATGAAAGAAAGAAACACGGGGAAAATAAGGTTTTTAAATAGTTGTGCTCGCTTAGGCCCCGCGACCCAATGCCTACGTATCCTTTTCAGGAATCAGAGCGCCGTAGTTCGGCTCTTTAGTTTTTGTTTGTTTTTGTGTTTTTTAGTGGACGAAGTCACATTCGCACTCCGCTGCTCGACCTCTGGAGTCTTAAGCTGGGAATGGAGCGGAAATAACGTGCCCGATTAAAGAATGCCTCGGAGGCGAGATGAAGAAGAGATTTTGAACATTTCGAGTGGAACCCTAAAGCAAGGGAGACTCGAGTTGCTCTTTGGTTTGTGTTTTTTAGAAGTTGGGAACTTACGCCTGAATGGAACCCTAAAGCAAGGGAGATCCAAGCACTCGAACGTTCCCTAAAGCAAGGGACGTTCAAGCTTCCATTCCCTTTTTAAGAATTTTCACTTTTTTATTAGTGTTTTATTAAGTGTTTTCTTTGTATTTTTTATGGGATTTAATTCAAGTATTTATTAGATGTTTTAAGGTCGAAAAGGAAAAGAAACTAGCCTAAGTATGAAGGGAATTTCTAGATCCTAATGTTATCATGGTTTCTACCTAAGGTTAGGATTAAAGAAACATGGAAAATAAAGCCACAATTAGAAGTCAACAAGTAGGATGCATGAAAATAGTACAAGAGCATGAAATAGAACAAGTCAAAATATAGCACAAAAGCGAATTAAAAGTACTACTATTTTTATGAGAGAAATTGAGTTATAAGTCAAGTAAAAGACTAAAACAAAATAGCCTAAAAACTAATATTTTTTTATGAATATTTTTTTTGTCAAAAATTGTGTATCAAAGTCTAAAAGTAAAAGGAAGAAAATATGATTTTTATTACTTAAAAGAAACTAGAAAAAAAGTTCTAAATCTAACTAAGAGTAAGTGAACTCAGGGGGTGAGAAGGAAATGTTGGTGTATGGCTAGCAATTCTGCCAGGGCCCAAAGAATTGGCCCGAGGGTTATTTTGTTCAGTTTTCAATCAAAGAATAAACGTGGGCTGGGCTTCTCAAGGGGTGTGAATCAGAATTTTCGTGGCCCAATTGATTAATTCAGATTAACATGGCTAATTTAGATTTTTTGTCTTGATTCAAATTAAATCTACATTAGAATTCGATTAATCTTAATCAAAGGATCAATTGATCTTAATTAAAAAAAAAAGGAGAAAGGGGAATTTAGAGTTGGTAATATGACTCTTCAGCTTCTTAAACGTAAACCCTCTTTCTTTCTCTCTCGATCTCGCCGGAGCGATTTCCGGTAGGCCTCACCACCATCGCCATCCTCACTTCACCGAGAATCAACGATTTCCAAACACAACCCTAAGCTAAAAAGTGCCTCGAGTCCGATTCTAACATCAATTCACACCGAAAGCTCGTCGTTCATCCGGATCGAGCAACACAAAAACTAAACCCTAAGCCACGATAATCATGGATTCGAGCAAGCATTTCCAGAAATTGAAGGTGAACTTAATTGCATCTTGAAAATGCGAAGAAGATTAAGGAAAGATATCGGGAGAACCTGGTTCCGAAGACCGGAGCTCCTCTTGCAGCGGCGGAGATTCACGACCTCCGAGACACTCAGGTGACGTGCTTCATCTGTTTCTTGTATATTTTTAACTCTTCTTCTCCTTGTGCGATCTTCCTCTATCCTGATTACGTGAGCTATTGTTTGTAATTGAAGCTGGTGTTGTGAAGATGGTGATGTTGCGTCGAAGGTGATATCGATGAGCAATGATGATGATGAAGCAGTATTCAGAGGCGTTGATTGAAGAGATGGTTTAGAGATTGAATCTGATGAATGGGGGTGAAGTGATGTGTGAACAATGGTGAAGATGATGGTTGCAGAATGATGAAGATGGTGGAATCAGAGAGAGTGAAGATTGAAGAATTGGTGGAGAGTTGAACTTTGATGAATGATGAAGATGGAAATGGTGTGAAGTGTGTGAAGATTGAATAGAGAATGGGTGAGAATAGAGAAAATGGCGTGAAAACTGAATTGAAGGTGATGATGTGTATATATAGAGCACAGGTTCGGGTGATTTTGGTTTGGAGTTAGGATCAGAGTTTGTTAAGTGAGGTTGAGAGTTAGTTGGCTTTAGGCTTGGAGGGGATTCTGAGCCATTGGATTAGAGGGAGTTAGTTATGAGATCAAGGGTGAGGATTGAGTTAAGTGGAGAGGTTAGTTACATTCTGTTATAGGTTGTTATGAAGTTAGTTAGTAATTCTGTTATAACGGTTGAAGTTAGTTTTTCTGTTAGGAGTTTAGTTAGGTTGTCATAGGTTCTGAAAAAGTCAGTTACAAGGTTAGTTGGGTGGTTAAAGGATTAATAGAATGGTTAGGAGGTTCAGGTAGTTACAAAATCGGTTATGTGTGGGAATTGGTTTCAATAGAAGTGAAGTGGTTTGAATGTTTGTGTATGGATGTGGCTTGAAGTTATGATTATTGGAATTAATTCTTGGTTGCAACTGTTTTTATTTTGAACTTTGGAATGTTGTTTTTATGATATGTGAATCTGTGATTGAATGGTTGCAGATTGCAGGGACACTGTTGAAAGGATGCAGGATTTGGTTTTCACTTGGTTTCGGGCTGCAGTTCAATTGGTTTCCTTCCGGCACCGACTCAGTTTATTTGTATAGCATGGAGGCTGCTTTGTTTTTGTTATGCTGCATAGCTTATGGTGTAAGATGTAACAGGCTCCCTTGGTCTCTTCTTAAACTGACGCGGTTTGAAGACTTAGTAAACTGATGGGTCCGGTTCGACATGGTATCATTAAGTGCAGCCCCTTTGAATGAAGATTGCCTGTTGTAGTTTAGGAATATTTGTAATTTTTCAATGTTTCAGGATGATGGCAAAGCTTGTAATGTATAGCCTTATAATGTGAAACTGTATACCGCAAAAACCACATGAATGAAATAACTCTTCCTTTTTTTTTGTGTTTAAAACAGATCGGATTTAAACTTGAGCCATAAAGCATTTGGGACTTGAATGAAATTGGACATATAAAATTGATCTTGTTTGTATTGGAACAATCTTGAACACTTGAGATTTGTACATCATACTTTATTTGAAGTTCCACCCTTTAAGTTCTTCCATTGGCCATACTTGGACCGAGTTATAAACTTGTAGTGCCAAATTCTTCATCTTGTAGGCTTAAATGAAAGAGGTGATGACAATAATGTCTCACAACTTGTATGCCAAGAAACCACAAAAATATTTCCCTTGATTTCAACTTGTAACTTGACTTCAATAGCACGAGACAAAATGCTAATTAATAAGAAAATCCGATCCAACACACATTTATTCAGTAAGAATCCATAATGACTAAATGTACATCAATCAAATGGACCAATTATGTTAACAAAGTACCAAGCAATATTTTGCCTTCAGGTAATGAAATAAATAAGCCTCTTTTGGCTAAGGCTTCTGTGAGACCTCAATTCGATCCCTGGTCCTTGATCCCACATTTCAGCTTAGTTGTTACTTTTATTTAATGAATGAATGCATGAAGGTAGGTGACCTAATTAAGAATAATTAGATGGGCAAATTTTAGGGTGCAACAAATAGTCACAGGTAGAACAGCAGGATATGGCATAAGGAGTTTCTGAGCATGAGTGCGGACCCATCTGAGGTAGGGTTCCATAGGAATAGAATTCCATTGCCCCAGAGTTTTGCTTTCTATTCTATAGACACTGCCCCATGCATGTATGAACCTTCGTCGGTGTCTATGAGAATCATTCTCGTAATCAAACACAATGCCATGGATAATCATGTCATGAGGACCGTTGCTCCTTGCATATCCGAATTGGCGTAGAGCTAAAGAGGGATTGTAAGTGATGCCTCCTTTGATGCCAAGGAGTGGCACATTAGGGTACTCTCCACAATGATCAATGATAGTAATGTCTCTTTGAAAGAAGTTGTTCCACCGGATATCTGAATGAGACAAAGACATAATCCTGCGAGACCATTGCATTCTTTGTTCATTTCTCAACACTGATCGGGGAAGATGAAATGTAAACCACCTAGCCAGTAGTGGTATACAGCACATGAGAGTTCCTCGTTTCTTCATGGTACGAGTGTGTAGAGAATGTAGAATGTCTCCCAGCAATGTTGGTACCGGGTTACGGATTAGGAAAAGGTTGATGATGTGTACACTTATGAACTGGTCGGGATTTTGGGAATAAAACCAACCCATAGATCAAAAGTGCCATAACTTCCTCAAAAGCTGGATAACTTTTGTTTTCTAGCAGTAGTCGAGCCTTTTCCAACAAGAACTTGACAAGCAAACCCTTAACTCCACTCTTTGTTTCCCAATTGGACTCGATTTCTGATTTTCGCAGATGTAAAGCAGCAGCAATGACTTCAGGCTTTGGAATCCTTTCTAAACCAGTGAAAGGTAATCGATTTCGAACAGGCAATCCAATTAGTTCAGAGAATTCTTCCAAAGTGGGTACCAACTGGTAATCAGGAAAGGTAAAGCAATGATGTTCAGGGTCAAAGAACTGGAACAGGATCCGTATCATGTCTTCTTCAAATTTTGAGGTAACCAAATGGAGTAGGTGACCATGCCTTTCAGTGAATTGAACATTCCTGGGGAATTCTGACACTAAGTCTTTTAGTTCAGATGGTACCGTTGAGATGTTGATTCGGATGTAATCTTTGGTGGCGGGAGCCATTACCTGCAAAAACAAAGGTAAACTCTTTGATCCTTGAAGTGTTTGGTGCAAAAATGATATGCTTATGATGCAAACATGTGGCACACAAAGACAAATCAAACAATAGCCTTAGGTTTAAAGGCTTGCATGGAGCTGATAGGTGATACCCTCCCCACTGAAGTTGAGTTGGTTAAAACCTGTCCTAGAATAGTATTCGGGTTCTATGATCCTTGGAAGTAACATCTCAATGCGGCGCTCGAGCGGCCGATCAAAATATTCCTCGAGGATAACTAACTTCGATCAATTTCAAAGCTAGCCACTTAATAGGCCACAAGTCAAGTTCAACTAAAAAGGTTCTAAGACAAATTAGTGTTTAATGACATTTCGGAAGCCTAATATACTCCTTGATCGTTTTCAAGGGACATCAGTATAAACCAAAGTATCGCACTAACGATGACTACCAGATCAACCGTATCGGTACATGCCGTACAGTTTCCTTGGTCTATTGTCACATACTTAAGGTATCTCGAGATTCGGGTTAGAATCTTTCACACAAGCAAAATACCCAAACAAACCTTTGAAAAATAGCGCAATCAAGTCAAACAATTGAAAACATCGAAGTGATCTATTCTCTTAAGGTAACCCCTTTTGAAAACATTTTGTTTTTTGAAAGTATCTCCCCAGCAGAGTCGCCAGTTCTGTGGACCTCCGTTTTTTATCCCGGGCCATACCTCTGTTCTGGAGAGATACGTGAACTGACTCTTTTTTATCGCTTAATGCTTTCGCATTTTGAAAATTCACAGAGTCGCCACGGACCTTTTATTTTGTCCAATTAAGGAAAGGTTTATAAAAGAAGTAGAAAAAAGACCTTTAAGAAATTCTGGGTAAGGGGGTAGGTTATACAAAGGGAAGGTGTTAGCACCCTTTGTATCCATGGTTATCCATGGGCTCTTAAGTTTGCTTAGCTCACTTGTTTTTCGATCACTTTTCAATTGCTTTAGAATGCTCATATGTGGTTTCAAATACTTTTGTAAATTGAATTTTGTAATGATCCGTGTGTGGATGTATACAAAAAGCTTGTTTATCTTTCGAAAGATGTTTTGAAAAGAACGTTAACTTTGTAATAATCCGTGTTTGGATGTATACAAAGTATTGTCTTTTTTGAAAGTTTTGTTTTGAAAAACAACAGTGTATGAGAATTTTGTTTGTTTTGATTTGAGCAAGCAAACTAGGAGGTCTACCTTGAGTTGTAAGGTCTTTATCCTATTTCCTTTAAAAATCTATCCTTTCACCGGATATAAACAAAAGGTTCGATTTTGTACTCGAAACAGTAGAATTTTGACTTTGATTTTGAAAAGAATGAGAAGGGATTACCTTAAAAGGTGCAAGTGTGATTGTGATTGGATTCAAATATTTTATCTTTGAATTTAGTGATCTAACGGTTCAATTTTATCTTTGACATACACGCAGTTTATATTTGCTGGAAATTAAAATGCGGAAATGTAAAGTGCGGAAAGTAAATCTACGCTATTACATCGATTGTGCAGGAAATGTAAACTAGCCTATTTACATGAATTTGACATCCTATACATTTATCTAGGAATTTAAATTGCAAGAAAAATAAAAGGCATGTTTTTTTTGGATTTTTTATGATTGATTTTAACTATGATTAATGCATGATTAATTAAATTAAAATGAAGAAAAAAAGATGAAAATAGATTTAAACCTAGAAATTAAGTTTAAAATATGTACAAAATATTTGTTAATTAATTTTAAAACAAAACTAATTTTTTTGGAATTTTTGGAATTGATTTGAAATTGATTAAGTTAATTAATACATAATTATGCAAATAATTATACAAATAATTAAAACTTAGAGAGAAAATTATTCAAAATATGTACAAAATTAGTTTATAATATATAAACAATATTTTATATAAAGAACAATTTTTTTTATGATTTTTTGATTGGTTAGAATAATTAAAAAGCCAATATATAAATATATACTAATTAATTATGCAAAATATTGAAATTTTGAAGAAAAATAAAATATTTTTATTTCAGAAAATAATATATTATTTTAGAAGTCTAAAAAATATTTTTTGTGTATTTTTTGGATTTTTAAAACTATTTTTAATTAATTTTGCAAAGAAAATTAAAATAAAATAGAAAATAAAAGGATACATGATCAGGTGTGGTGGATAAGTGTGGTCTATGGTGTGGATCACTTGTCTGGTGCGTTGGATGAGCTGGCTAGCGGATCTGATGGTCACCAGCATGAGGGACCATACTACGTGATGTACCTGCAAAACACAGAATCCAAGATTAATTCAAAAAACACGCGCGCGCCCTCCAGCCAATCAGAGGACGCCACGCATCGTCTTCTTCCTCAGGATGGGCTTTTACACCTTTCATTTGCAGGTGGTGTAAAAACTCCAACCTTTTACACCTGTTGAAAATAGCGAATACTAGCAAACACTAATATAAATCTGGCGCGATACCATGGTTCAGTTCGTATTGTTCATGCGATTCTAATGGTACCATTTAGAGTTCATAATTTTGCATGGATAGTAAAACCCCAAATTTAAAGGTTCGAACCCTAAAATGGTGATCCTACATATAGGCGTCCAAACTTCAATTAAGTTTCCAGAAATGATTAGGACCTCAAACCAAACACAAATACATGTCTACATCTTGTTAAACATGCATGAATGACCAGATACGAGTTGATTTAGATTTGAACAAATTATGACCTGTATAGCTCGATTTAGTGAGCTTCAAGGTTTGCAATTGATTGGAATACGTTCAATGATACTTGAGGATTGTATTTGAGTGTTTAATTTGAACTGAAACAAGATAGAAATTAAAATTCGAATTTTGAATTTCTTTGAAAAATTTCAAGTGATTACAAGTGTGTTATCAGCAAGGCTTTGTTTCTGAACTTGTCCCCTTCATTACTGAAGTATGCTAGCCTATATATAAGCATT
Organism: Vicia villosa; assembly: GCF_029867415.1. Taxonomy (NCBI): domain Eukaryota; kingdom Viridiplantae; phylum Streptophyta; class Magnoliopsida; order Fabales; family Fabaceae; genus Vicia; species Vicia villosa. The sequence continues at coordinate 169,646 of NW_026706222.1, read as the reverse complement.
GAGTGCTTAGAATTGAAGCTAAGAAGCATCTAGTTGCCTTTGTGGAATTCTTGAATTTTTTATATTAAAAAGCTTTGAATTATTGACCAAGTCTTCTTGTCTTCAATGCTCTTGCCTTGCTCTTCAATTCTCTGCAGAAAAATGAAGATTCCTTGGGTGAGTCATGCTTAAGATTTAAGCCATCCATTATCCTTTCATTTTTCTTTTTAATTTAATCTTAAAATAAGATAAAATTATGAAAAAAATGAAATAAAAATGGTGTGGGCTTAGTCTTGGTCGTGGGAGGCCCATAATATCATGGAAATGATGTTTGAACCATGAAAACTTGGCCCCATTTGGAAAAAAATGCATTTTTGAGCAATGTTGGTTTTATGCATTTTCCAAAATTTAGCCAACTTCAACAAGGTGTAAATCCCTCAATTTTTGTCATATGAAGGAGATCTTGCACTTTTTGGAAACCTCAAAGAGTCCTCTAACCAATGCCTTTGGTCTCATGTCAAAATGATTTTTGATGCTCTTTGTGTGTCCTTTTGAAAAAAGTGTCTTTTTGTTGACTTTGAAATTGACCTGTAATGTCTTTGATCATATTTTTCAAATGGTGAATCCAATGACCATGGGATCAATGGCATTTGAAAGATAATTGAATTTCCTTCAAAATGAGCTTTGGTTTGAATTTTTTGGATGAAGGATGAGAGAGTTATGATCAGTCAAAGTTGAGTTGACTTTTCAGGCAAAAACCCTAATTTTGAATCTTAGGGTTTTGTTGATTTTTGATCTTTCCTTGATGAATTATGATCATCCAATGATCAAATGATGAATCCTTTGACAAAATATGGACTTTGACAAAAAATTTCATTTTTGACTGTCTGTTGACTTTTTTGGTCAAACGGGTCGTCTGTTGACTGTTTGAGTTGCTGACGGTGCGTCTGAGTGAATTGAAGTTTGAAAATTTGTATGATGGTACTTTGAGATATATGGATGTGTATGAAATCCATTTGAGCTCTCAAAAACATGTTTCTCCTGTAAAAACAAGAAAACCCTAGTCAGGGACTGTTTATGTAGGAGACAGTTAAGCGTACCTGATTTTTGTGCAGTGTTGAGTATCTGCTAATCGCGTGATATTCAGAAGACTTCTAGAACAAAAATCTTGGAATTTTGAATTGTGAAAGATTGATTTGATTGATGGTACAAAACACTGAGAATTGTACTGCCAGCAGTTTGGCTGTCGACTGACTGTTCAGGTATTGACGTAGCAGTTAGAGTGAAAAATCAACAGTCAAAGTTAATTTTCTTTTTTGTTGTTTTTGTTTTATGTGAAAAATGAAAGTTATTTACATGACTTGTTAAAAACACAGACATAATAAATAACTAATATACTGTTACCAATACAGTCTGAGTTTCCTGATTCTGCGCCTGCAAAAAGATTTTAACTCTGTACCAATTGTGTCAGTACTATTTATCTGTAAATAAATAAATAGCATGTGTGAAGTAATAAACAGTATTTGGCGTTTGCGTAAGAATAAATTCAACTGCAAGCCAAATTACTGTATAAGAAAACTTCTAAAAACTAAGTATTTCATATGTCAGGATATTTGTTGAAATAAAAATCCATGATTATATGAGACTCTTAATTTTCAAATTGGAGTTTTTCTTGAAAAAAGATGCGGGCAAATTTTGGGGTATAACACAAGTGTTGGCTTCTTGTTTGGTTAGATTGTTCTTATCCTTACCTTTTACCTTTATGCTTTAGGATAGCATCTCCTCCCATCTTCTTATATTTTCAAAATCTTCTCCTTTTTTTTAAATCTTCTTATGTTTGTAAAACATCTTTTAAAAATTTTCTTCAAAAAACCTTTTGCCCTTAATGACTTTTATTACAAAGTTTAGACATGATTAATTGTTATGGTGGAGATGTAACTATCCAAAGTCTTGATATTGATTGATATAATGGATTCTTTTCCACTTTAAAGAGTAAGTGGCATACTTGTGTATTTCTCCAAGTTAAAACCCTTCTTTCATTTTTGATGAAAAAAATTCATTTGTTCTCTTGTTCAAGAATGATTGGCTTGGTATTCTCTACTATAATGATAAAGTGTCTATTCAGTTTTAAATTAAAATCTTTTTCCTATAAGTGGAGCTACATTTGCTCTAACTTCTCCATTGCACTAAGGAGGTATGTAGGTACAAAGTGTAATGTCTTGCCGAGCATCGTTTTAAACAAAACTTTCTTTGCATACAATTTCTTATCTTTTTAAACACAGATTTACAAAAAGGTTCTTGTAGAGTACTAGATGTGATGGGTGCTAATACCTTCCCCTTGCATAATCAATCCCCGTACCTAAGATCTCTTTTTTTGGTTTTGTTGTTTTTGTTTTAAAAACTTCTTTGGAATTATTTCGCTCTTTCCTATTTTCTTTGGAAACAATAAAGTGCGATAGCGATTTTCACTAATAAAATGAGTCAAATAATTCAATGGATTTGATCTCAATTTTTCTTGCTACAATAACCAACAAACAAACAAAAATCAAGTGACATAATTTATTTCCTATTTTTCTTTGAAAAAAAATCAACAAGATTTCCTACAAAATAAATAAAGTACGAATTACTTGTTTTACATACGTTTTTTTTATATATGTGGTATCCAACCAGTCAGATCGACTAATTCATATAGAGGGCTTTCACCCCATGTAGCCCTTGAGGGTTTGGTTTTGGTCCCGTGCTCCTTCGAACTCGAGACCCCGTGGGGAGAAAACCCTTGGGACCCGAGCTCCCTTTTGCAAGACCAACCCTCTCAGATTTTGTTCTACATACGTTGAACAGTCGACATTGGGGGTTAGCTTGTAGAGATTCTGAGCACCACATATGTCAACAAAGAGCTTCTCACCAATGTTTAGATTTAAATTATGAATATAACCTGCCATGATTTTTAAACATCTACAAGTAAGCTGACGAACAGCTGCGGTGGCGGCGGCAGCATGAATTTTCTTTACTGCATTGCAGCATCGTTTGCTAATCATGATACCACATGTAATTCTTATATACTATAAATAGTAAAAAAAACATCAATATATATATATATATATATAATTTGAAAGGTGTTTTCTACGTTACCTTAACAAAAATTATGGGTTTTAATGTTTATGCTAAGTGTTCTTTAGCAGAAAAAAGGGTGATGTGTGTAACACCCCAAATCTACCCCGCAATTATAAGCGAAAATTAGAGTGCATTTAAAAATATTCATCAAACGATGGGATGTCACAATTCGACTCAACCAAACAAACATACTTATATTGCATTTAATAAAGATACATAGCATTCGGAACAACACTTCTTTCACCACTTACAACTTAAACTTATAAACACCTTTCAATTCAATTTAACACAAATGTCATCATAGAATACAATAATCAAATAATAAGGACTAATCCCCCGAGTGCTACGTATCAGAGCAATGGACACCAACTCGACTTGCCATAAAGCAACATAAAGACTTCACCTAGATAACCTCGGACATCCAGGACTAATCTTGAGTACCTGCCCATTTCCCATGGTAGGGGAAATATCAGCAAAGGGGTGAGATATCTTACAATATAAAGGAATGCATGATAAATAATATAGGAGATATAGATCATACATAATTTCACCACTTTGCATCACATAACATCTTACAACAAGTTTCACCGCAAAACAACTTATCAATATAATACAACTTTCAAAACGACAACGATGTCGTTAATCACATATTCAAATATACAAGTATGATATCAAATACGTCACAACAAACATATCATTATCACGTCACAACAAACATATCATTATCACGTCACAACAAACATATCATCGTCTCGACAGTTCAAATCACATAATCAACTCATGAAATGGCAACAATGTCAACAATCAACCATGACAATTTATGCAATTCACAAGTAAGATTCCAATACATCACGACAAACATCTCATCATCACGACAATACAAATACAATTCAAATGCGACTCGAATGTGACTCAAACTTGTGCAAATGCATGTGGTACCATTTGGAGTAAAACTCCCACCGTTTCAAAATTTACCATTGGGCACACCGTCGCTATTTGCCATTAAGGCCACCGTCGCTTTTGCCATTAAGGTCACCGTCTCTTTATGCAATGGATGTGACTCAATAAATGTAACATCCACACAAACACAACACACATAATTAATACGTCACGACATCGTCTAAATCACCATCGAACATTATCAATATAATGTCGAACTTCAACAACAACCAAAATCATCATCATTCATAAGAATGCATCACTTCTCAATCACGTCACTATGTTGCATCATCATACAACAATAATTCACCTCAAACTACATCACAATACAACTTATCAACATTTACCATAGGGTCTACGACAAGGACAACAATTTCCACATACTAGCGACAACGACAACAAATTCATCATGTTAACAACAACCACAAATTCATCATATTATAACAAACATCAACGATTCATCATATTGCCAACAACATCAACACATTCATCATATTCCTTAATTCAAGTAATCATCATAATACATTATATTCAATTTCATATATATTGTTAAGTCATCGTACGGCATCATCATCGACTCATACATATCAAATACGCATAATTAATCGCATATAGCATACAACATCTTTATTAACCATGCATATCATCACATACATCATTATCTCATTCATCATAAGGAAGGTACTTATCATCCTCTCAATAACATTGTATCATCATAAGAAAACATACATCAAGTTATACTACAACACAATTATGTCAATTCATCGTAAAGAGCATACTTCATTTGTTAACACAACATAGTTCATCACTTAATCCTAATGAACATAATAGGAAACTATATCATATGGATCATTTTATTGCATCATGGTATAGTTCATTGCATTAGCTTTCCAACGCTTCGAACGGCGCCTAAAACGGAGTTACGGATCAAAAGTTACATCATTTCAAAGTTTAGAAAAAGTTCTGCAAAACAGGGTTCGCGGCGCCAACAAAGTTCGCGGCGCGAACTGAGTGAATCAAATATTCCTAAGTTTCTGCCAAGCAGTTCGCGGCGCGAACAGAGGTTCGCGGCGCGAACTGGCGAATTTTAGAAAATCCCAAACACAGAAAATAGCATACGAAACCCATCCCAAAACCCCTAAATTCAACCCAATCAAGTTGGAAAACACCAATCATCACGAACTACAATAGAATACATGTTATAAACACAAATATAACACATATTATGGATCTTCTAACATCATAACATCATCAAACATCAATTAAAACACATTTCAAATCATAAATTCATGCATTTGTTCATAAACCCTAACTTTTCTAAATTCATGAAATTGAAGAATAGAAAGCATACACAACATTATCAATTCCACATTCATCAACATTGCAACACAATCATGGATGCCAACCCTTAGAGAGTAAGAACCCCACCCTTACCTTAGCAAAAGCTTCACCTTCTTCAATGGAGTCCTTCCTCTTCAAGCCATAGTTTTCTCTTCTTTCTCCCCTTCTTTCTCTTCTTTCTCTTCTTTTTCCACAAAATGATTTATGAGGTTTAATCTCTAAAACCCTAACTCTTACTATCTTTTCTCACTAATGGGCTTAACCCATAACCCATCCATTGTGTTATATTCTTTCCACTTAGGCCCAATTCATAATCTCTCTTTAATTACTCAATTAAGTCAAATAACACACATAATTGAATAATCACATAACATAACCGAATATTATTTCCAATAATATTCCCCAACTACAATTGCTCCTTAACTTAATTAATACCAACTCGCAATTGTACTTCTCTGACTAATCCGACTAATAAATCCGACCACAACTTAACTGCTCAAATCAACATATAAATCCAATTTACGCCTTTAGAATAATACCGATAAATACCGACTTCGACTAATTCCAACGAATAAATCCTTGATTTAATTTAATTAAATAATTAATTAAATTCGGGGCGTTACAATGTGGATCTATTAAGTGCGGGCGCAGGATTAGTTTTTTGGTGATGTTTGGTGTATTTTGGAAATTTTAATGTCGTTCTTTGTTCGACGGAGTGCAAGGCGGTGGGTCTTGGGGCTTAAGGTTCTGCCTCTGTGAAGAACCTAGAGTTTGGAACTTTTATCGAGGTGATGGAGCTATTTGATTTATATTTGTTAGGTATGAGGTTTACCTGGTATCACTTCAACGGGATGTCCATCAATAGGCTGGATCATGTGTTTTTTTCTATTGGGTGGGAGGAGAAGTTGGGCTAGGGGAACCTTTGGACTAAGCCTCGTGATGTTTCAGATCATTTTCCATTAGTGGTCAAGTATCCTCCCCATATTTGGGATCCTAAGTCGAGGTTTATTAACTTATGGTTGGATGTTACGAGCTTCGATTCGTTGGTTTGAGACTTTTGGGAAGTGGAGGTTCGTCATCGCTAGATGGTGTGTGCCCTAATACATCAATTGAAAGCCCTTACAATCTCTCTTAAGATTTGGAATTCGAAGGTGTTTTATAATATAGGCTTTAGGATTAAGACTTGTTCGAATAAGATTGAGAGGTTGGAGTTGAGGGCAGAGCTCGTGGATCTTACCTCAGGGGAGCTGGAGGTTGATCAATGACATGTCAATGGCTTTGGTAGTTTATTCAATTTTGTTATTCGCAATTATTTCAGAGTCTAGATCGACGTTTCTTAAGAAAGGGGATGCGAATACGAGGTACTTCCATTCTCGGGTTAAGAAGAAAAGTCATAGTAAGAATTTGATTGCTCTTCGTTTTGAGTATCGATGGGTAGATAGTATTAATGAGGTTATATGGCAAGTTTCTAGATTCTTTAAATTGCACTTCGCTGATTTTGTGGATTATATGCCTACTATTGATGGGGTTATTCTTCCTTGTCTATCGTTATCTAAGGCAGAGTCCATTTCTACTATGTTTACACTTGTCGAGTAGGATGCAATGGTTTCCCGGTCGGATGGGTCCAAGAGTAATGGCTTGAATGTGTTTAATTATTCCTTCTACAAGAAGTTTTGGGACGGATTATTAAGTCAACGATGTTTGAGAGGGATTATTCCTTCTACGATGTTTATAGGCTAAGGCTAGATATGAATTTGGAAACAAGACATGAACTTTTTAACTCACCTAATTATTGGGCATATCAAATTATCAATTGTTGATGCCCAAAATGGAAGATTTTGATATAGAGACGTTACTATCGTTAAGAGACTATTATAATCAATTATATTCTCGATTTGGCATTATCACATCGATTAGTGTTGGGTGATAATTTGAACAATAAACGGTCTGGAAGGGGTAGGAGAAGAGAGAAAAAAAAGAGATTCTGCCTATGTTTTCACGCGTGCACGATGCTTACAATGTGGGCGCGAAAAAGCAGCACCGCGGGCACGATGAGGAACTTTTCTAGCATGCGCCAGCTACTATCTATATGATTGTTTGGCACTTTTAGCGGTTCTGATTTTGAGACAAAAAGTGACGGCCATGAACATTTTGGGGAATGAATTTGAAAGCATTAGAGTCATTGAAGAGAATATTTTCCATAGATTTTGATGGAGAATTCTTATCAACTTATAGTAATTGTTAAATTTTCTATGAGTAGCTAATTTATTCTTGATTAGATCTTTTGAGATGAACCTTTTTGTATTTTGTTGGAGCATATTAGTGTTTGAGATTAATTTGATAGTTCTATGTTTTAATTGCTATTTAATTGTTATTGGTCTTAATACTTTTTGTGTGTCGACGAGCGCGCATATGAGTATCTGATGAGTAGGAATTATTGACCGTACGTCTATCGATCCAATAAAAAAAATTATACAACTTAGTAACTAATTATGAATAAACAACTATTCCCCTTTGTCATACCCCAAAATTTGCCAGATCAAATCTGCGTCTTTTATCATTAGGGGCCGGAATTAGGAGTCATGGGGTTTGACATTCCTATTGTCAAACCCACCCTCTTATAAAACACCCTGAGTTAAGATGAGGTTTAAAGTTAGAAGGTGCGGGAGCCCAATCATCTGACCCATCTGTGTCATCTTCGAGATTTTTAGTCCGTTTCACAATTGATCATATAGCTTATGACTTTTTGTTGGACTATTAATTTCAATATTTGATTTGATCATTTTTAACTGTTATATTATTAATTAGTATTGTCTGATTATTAATTTTGATATTTGGTTTGATTATTTTCTATTATTATTAATTGTAATAGGTTTATTTTTTATTTGTTTTAATTATTATTTATCTTTTGAAATACTAAATACAATACAAAAAATTATGAAACAAATAAAAAAAATAAAAAAAATAAAAGAGAAAGAAGCTTTGTTCTCCAAATGGGCTCATAATTCTTGATCCAAATTAGATTTTATCCTTGGTAGAAGTCTCTTGGCCCAATCCCATGCCTTTTTATTAGTTATTTTATTTATTTTGACTTAATTCATTTTAAGTTCAATTTAATTAGAATAATTAATGGAAAATTAAATACTTGGTTTTAAATCTATTATGGGGTCAAAATATCAAGATTATGTCAACATAATATCATGGAAATCGTGATTAAGAGAGATTGGAAAGAAAAAATGGAATTAGAACCAAAATTGGAAAGTTTACATTCTTTGTTTTTAATCAAATATCAATAACCAAAATCAGAAGATTTGATGGAATTTTGATTGACCTAGAGAGGTCCCCATATATATTGAAGCAATTCATACGCAAGATGGGGATTTTTTGGACAAGGTTTTGCTGCCATAAGAACCATATGCAAACTGAAAAAACCGTGGAATAGAATGAGGTAGCAGCCAAAGATTTTGATTGATTCGAGCCAAACCAAGTATCCAAAACGATTCCTTGGAGTTTTCTGAGTGAATCCCAACCTTCATCATAAACAAAAACGCGCTGAAGAACCTTTATACAAGCCACGGTTCTTTCAAATTTTTTTGAGATTTAATTGCATACGTATACACCGTTCTAATGTGATTTAATTCAATATTCGTGTTTATAGTGGTATGGTGATACTTTTTGGGCGGTTTAATTGAACGTTAAGTGCAGGTTTGGATCGGTGCCATTGTTAGGGTTCTTGAACTCTAATTTAGGGATTTCGGTTTGAAGCGGAAATGGACAAGATTAAGGACATTATTGGACTCGGGAGGTTATTTACCATTGTTCTGGGTTATTATTTGTTATTGCTTGATGAAAAATTGCAGGTTTTAAGGGGGGAGGACTAAGACCACGCAAGAAATCTGTGGCTGAAAATGTCGCTGCGTTTTCAGAAAAAAAACAAGAGGAAGAAGAAGCTATAGGGGCGCGGGCAAGGCAATTTGAACTTATGTCGTTTCGTTTCATATATTTTGCATATGGCATGTTGAGTAAACAGCGAACGTGCGTGGTCGAATTGGTGAGATGCTCTTACTGGTGAAGGAAAGGACGGGGGTTTGAACCCCACACGCGACAGGAGTTTTTTTTAATAACAGCTTATGTTTTAATCTGCTCATGGATCCGGTGTATACAATCAGCGTACGCCCACCATGTACTCTTCAATCATCACCACTGGATCATACCCAAGCCAAATCCAACGAACACAAATCTGAAGGTTCACCATGCTCCCTCAAGCTTCACAACACAGGATCACAGCCCAGGTGTTATTACATATTTTGTTTATTTTTTTCATTTTTCCTTTTGTTATTTAATTGTTTAGATTAGAAATTAATTATTTTTGATCTAATTAAATTAATAGTAAAATAAAATTACGATTAGGGCTTTGATTATGTAGAATTTTTTTCGTCGATTATTTCGATCATTCGACTTAATTGACTTTAATTAATTTTAATTAATATTAAAAATCACAAAAAGCCCTAGAAAGGTTCATCAACACGTTAGGGTTCGCCCAATCCCATTGACCACTTGGCTAAGGTTTTAGGATTCAATTTATTACTCGTTCCGACCAAATCTATTGGTCGCAGTGATTAATAATCGATTAATTTAATTAATCAAATCCAGTAATAAAAAACGTCAATTCTAACTCCCCTTGAACGAATAAATGACGGGTGAATATCTATTTTACTCCGCCTTCGAATTGGTCGACTCTCTATGTCGTACCAATCAAATATTCAAAACAAATAAAATAATAAAAATACATTTTATTTTGCTAAATGGTTTCAACCAAATCTATTGGTTGCGATGATTAGTATATTCAATTTGTTATCGTGTAATAATCAAGCCTATTGATTATGAGGGATAACGATAAATAATTTAAATTATTTAAAACACATCTTATTTGCTATTCGTGATAATCGAATCTATTGATTAGAATGGTTAGCAATCCTTCCTTCAATCCGTTAACTATGGTGATCAAACCTATTGATCATCGCAACTAACGGTAACATATAAAAACAGGGTTGTACGCCAAATTCAAACACATTTAAAATACATTTCATCTCTGCAATACTGCGATTTTCAAATCTACGATAAGGTAATTCAAAATACCTTTGAACTTCGCATTTAAAAAAACTACGATAGGCCATTCAAAAAGCCTTCAAACCATATCGTATCAAATTCAAAGGCGTACAACCCTGTCCCCGAACTACGTTGACTCTGGTTCTCCCTAAGGAGATACGTAGGCACTTGGATAACCAAGGCGAGTCCCCCTCCCTAAAACCTCCATTCAGTTCAAATCTCCCTTTTCACTTCTTTAGCTATTAACCTTAACTTTTAGCCATAAGCCTTAACCTTAGTTACAAACCTTAGGAAAGGGTTGAGGGTGCCTAACACCTTCCCTCGACCTGATTATAATAACTTACCCAGATCTTTATACTGCGTAGGGTTTCCACATCGCCCTTCAGAATAGGTGGCGACTCTAAATATTTAATTTTTAGGGCAGGTTGCTACAGCTGGCGACGCTGCTGGGGATACACTATAGGTGAATTATTATGCTCCTAGTTTTGACAGGGTTTAGGTTTTGGTTAATTTTTAGGTTTTTTGGCAAATTTTTAGGGTTTGGCTAATTTGCCAAAATTAGGGTTGTGGATTAGGATTTAGGTTTTTTCTCTTTTATTTAAATATTTAATTTAATTTATTTATTTATTTACGGTTTTATTTACAGTAATTTAATTAAATATTTGTTTATCTGAATATTTGTTATTTTACTGCATCTTTTGGGTTTATATAAATTGTTGTTAAAACCTAAGCGTGAGAATTATATTTAAGACCAGAGGGGAATTACATCGCCTAGGAGTCTTATTATAATTCCACTCAGAGTGGGTTGAATATCCGGAAAGGTCTGATACGAGGCTTGACCTTGCTGAGGGCTGGACTTGGTATTTGGCTGATCTCTCTGGGAACCTACCCCTAAAATTCGAACCTCATGGATAAATGAGTTGTTCTAAAATCCAAAGAGACAAAAAGTCTCGGTGGCTACGAACGACCCCATGAGACCTTCTAGAACATACCAATGGGAAGGGTAGGCACCCTAAGCCGTTACGTCGAACCTATGAACCTAGGGCTTATGTGCTTATAGGCACCCTACCCTTGATTCCTAACTGGCTTAGACTTCTCATTTCATATGCATACCTCCATTAGGCCATTAGCATGACTTTTCATTCATTCATCAAACAAAACATAAATTTGGCATGGGAACAAAGATCTTGGTAACTAGGGTTTATTTCCCTAATTCTTGAAATGATCAAAGGTGTGGGCCAGCTTCATTGGGTTTTTACTGAGGACGTATTTCATCAGTTGCCATCATTTATCAAGAAGGTTTTCTATTCCTTTAACCACAAGGCGTTGATTATGGATTTTGCACAAGAGAATGATGTGGATTCATTAGGTTTCATTCCATAAATCAAGGTTTTGTTTATTATTGATTCTAAGTAACTGTGTTACTTAAGGGCAAGATGTTATCTCTTTGGTCCTCATGCAAGGTTAATGATGTTGTAAAATTAAAGAAGTTTGGAAGGTTTTTACTCTCATACAAGACTTGGATAATTCGGTGTATAATGAGAAAAAAAAGGTTTGGAAATGTTTGGAGTCATTGGGAGAATGCTAGAAGTAATGGCACAACTTCGACTTTTTTGGTCAAAGTCAACCATGGAATGTTGACCTTTTGACCGAAGTCATTTCTCTTGGTCATCCTATATGCCCATCAAGGTCATTTGGTTTCAGATTCATTCAAGTGTACAAAATCATTTATATTGATTACGAAAGTCAAATAAACATGGCAAGTTAATGTACAACACACAAGTCAAAGACACATTCAAATGGGAAATTACATTCTGGAGGTTGAGTTGCTTACAAACATAAGAAAGCCCATTACAAAAAATCAGAATTGAAATTACATGAAAAAACTTAGATTTTGACTTTGGATTCCTCAATCTATCCTAAGGCGTGTTCCTCTCCAATTCAGCAGCTTAAAGACATGTTCCTCTTCACTTCATCGTCATTCCAAGGTTGTTTCACCACGTCAAGGCTTTGAAAATGCTCCATTGATTTTGCCACATGCATCAAGTGAAACAAAAGAATAATTAGCACAGAAATACATAAGTCCGCCCATACACCCACCATACATTCATACACTAATACCATTCATAGTCCCTTAAAATTGTATAATAACTCCTACACACAAAGGAATCTCCATTCAAACAATTCAATGCACATTTCATACAAATCCAAGAATAAACAAACTAGAACCATACAAACATCACACATACATACATCAAGCACCAGTTCATCTACCAGTTTAGCCAAACAGCATAATGGCTAGCATATCATCAGTCCAGCATACAATCATGAGCAAAACAAAATTCAGCAACAGGAGGAATTGATAAAAAGGCATAGCCCACAAAACATCAGCATATCACTTATATTCAACATACAGTCAAACCCAAATAAAACCCTGCATATAGTAAATAGAGGAAACTTCCAGTTCAGCTGGTAACAAACCAACATCCCAACTACCAAATAACATCCAACTGTTTTTGTAACTAACTCCTAACAGATTTCTAACCAATCATAACCACCCCCTAACCACTGTGTAACCACCCAAACTTCTCATAACTTCCTAACAGATTTACTAACTAACTTCCTCAAACAGAAACTAACCACAAAAAATCAGTTACATTTCCTAACAGAATTTCTGAATAAAAACAGAAAAGAGGAGGAGCTGAGAAACAGATTCTATAACTGAAATTCAACAGAAAAATCACTGGATAACTAACCTTATAGGAGACTCAATCTCGGCCCTCCAATCTCATAACCGAAACTCAATCCAAGGGCCATAATCTCTCCTCCCTCAACTGACTTTTCCCTCTCAACCTCTATATAACAAGACTTCCCTCCATATTTCAAACTTCACGTTCACTTCACATTCATTTTCACCACCTTCATCTCCATTATCCTTCACAATCAACTTCATCTTCATTCTTCTTCACTTCTTCACAACCTTCAAACTCTCCACCACTTCCCTCTGCAACTCACCCCACACTTCACCATTTTTCTCAATTCATCATCTTCGAATCAACTCTTCATCATCCTCGTATCCGTTCTTCAATGAATCATCAACTGCAAAACCTTCAAGAGCTCTTCAACAATCACGCGTCGATATTCACCATCATCGGCTCTGCTCAACAACAACAGCACAAGAACGTCGGCATCGCAAAGCATACGAAAAGAAGAAGAACAGAAGACGAAGAGAAGAAGGAGAAGAGCGAAAATATTACCTTAATTGAAGTTCTCCGACGCGTTTATTTCGCCAAGTCCAGCCGTCGGAGATTCATCGGAGTTACTCCGGAAGGTAAGTAGTTCCTTGACCTTTCTTCAATATTCTCGAAGCTATATGTTAGATTGCGGTCTTCTGAGCATTTCCCCCATGATCTTGATCTATGATTCGTAGCCATTAGCCGTCGATTTGATTTCGCTATAGATCTAGGGTTCGCTGGTTGGTCCGATTAGGGGAGTGTGAACTTGAATCGGTGAAAAGGAGTTAATGATTCGAAGAGAGGAAAGGAAGTAGGTGTGGTTGAGTGTTATGATTTCGCATTCGGTCGAGCTCCGCCGCCTCCGGCACGGCGGAGCGATTTCCGGTGAGTGTTTGTTTGAGAGGCGATGGAGGAGAGAACGAGAATCTGAGAGTGAGGAGCTTAAACGTCACATGATCCCCTTCAATTATCTTTTTCATTTTATCTTCAACTAATTAATTTTTTTTTCTTCCATTTTATTTCTTAATTTGAATAAAAGTGATAAAAACCTAATAAAGATTGTAATGGATCAAACTACCATGGGCTCAACGAGATTATTGCTATCTCACACCCCCTGGGAGCCCACAGAACCCCTGTTCATTTTTCTGATTTGCTACAAACACCTATTGGGCCATTACTACTACTTACACCCCCTGGCCCATGCCCCTTTTTGGCAGACAAAACTCAGCAACTACAAAAACGCCCTTGGGCATATCTACCTGGGCCCTGCGCCTTTATTACTCCTGCACCACTGACCTAACATCTACACCCCCTGAACCCATTTTGTTTCTAGTGAATTTTAGGTCTTACTTCTTTTTTGGAAATAAAATACTAGTTCCTTGATTAGATTTTAGGTAATGGACATACGATAAAAATCAATAAAATTTGTTAGACTTTTAGATCATTTTTAGGAATTAATCTTGGTCCCTTTAATTGATATTTTTCACATTAAAAAAAAAACTCATAAAAATAAGTAGATTTTAGGTTAATTTTGACATTAATCTTTTGAACTCATTTCTTTCATAAAAACCATAAAAATAATAGTACTTTTAATTCACTTTTGTGCTATATTTTGACTTGTTCTTTTTCATGCTATTTTCAATATTCTACTTAGCGCTTTATTTTTCATGCTTCTTTTAAATCCTAACCTTAGGTAGAAACCATGATAATATTAGGTAGAAATTCCCATTCATATTAGGCTAGTTTACGTAGGCTAGTTTCTTTTTCTTTTGCAACTTAAAACATCTAATAAATATTCAAAATAAAATCCCTTTAAAAAATACAAAGAAAATACTTAAAAAACATTAATAAAAAAGTGAAAATTCTTAAAAAGGGAATGGAAGCTTGAATCTCCCTTGCTTTAGGGAATCATTCGAGTGCTTGGATCTCCCTTGCTTTAGGGAACCATTCGAGCGTAAGTTCCCAAATTCTAAAAGACACAAACCAAAGAGTAACTCGAGTTTCCCTTGCCTTAGGGATTTCCTCGAAACACTCAAACTCTCTCTCTCTTCTCTCCTTTCTTAAGGGCATTGTTATCTCCGCTCTATTGCATCCTAGGCTGTCCCCTTATGCAAGAGCGCGAGCGTTAACTCCGCCCAACTAAAAAACACAAAAACAAACAGAAAATCGTGAGCCGAAGTACGACGCTCTGATTCCTGAAAAGGATACGTAGGCATCAAGTCGCGGGGCTTAAACGAGCACATTTGTAAATATTCCTTCTTTTCCCCGTATTTCTTTTGCATTCATTCGCATGTAGACATAGACATAGTACACACCCTTTAGATAGAAACAAACATAGGTGGATACCATCGAGTACGATGGGCGCGAGGGGTGCTAACACCTTCACCTTGCGTAACCGACTCCCGCACCTTGATTCTCTGGTCGCAAGACCCTGTTCCTTCCTTTGTTAGGTTTTCTGATATTCCTTTCCCTTATGGGATAAATATATTGGTGGCGACTCTGTTCATTTTTCGCGAGCGTGCGACAGCTGGCGACTCTGCTGGGGAAACCTAAGCGAGTCGATCCTAGCCTTTGTTTGCTGTTTGTTTTATTGGGTGTTTATTTGTTTTTTATGTCTATATCTTGTATATATGTTTGCATGTTTATTTTCTGCTTGCATATCATGTTTATTTCTGCTTGCACATCATGCATCTAGACTATATTATGGGTCCCCGTGGGGGCCACATATTTTTTCTGCTTTGCTTTGCAGGTGGGGGGTTTTTGTGAGGTAAAAGGCCCACTACCCAGGCCAGTGACACATAGGATTAGCGTGGATGCTCATGTTGACTCCCGTAGCGCTTGCTATGATCGAGTTTGACATGGGGTACCACAACTGGGCGAGGTTCTTTCATGGAACATTGTGTCTGGCACGCTTGTTGCCTCAAACACTTTGTACCCCATGGGAACTATAGACCCTAGTGACCATTAGGGACCACTTGTCCGTGTCTAGACTTCATACCCGTGAGATTGGGGTGGGACAGGAAACCTTGACTCCTACATACCATTGCTTCTTCATATTTGAGGATGGACCTTTATTTGGTCTGTTCTCATGGTGCTTGATATTCTGGTATTCAAAAAGGCGTCGAACCTTTGATCCTGTGACACTTGGCCTGTACAGAAGCTTCACATCAGTTATTCAGAGGATTGTGTGGTGGTTACTTAGATCATATGGACCTTGATCCCATGCTTGCATTGCATAACATCATTGTTTTATCCACTTCATTTGTGAGGAGTTCTAAAGTCTATTTCCAAAAAAAAAGAAATGAAAAGAAAAAGGAAATAGAAAAGAAGGAAAAAAGAAAAGAAAAGATATTCTATAAAAAAGAAAGCTTTGGTTTCAAAAAAGGATAAAAGAAATAAAAGTATGTAAAAAGACTTTAGGATCTCTCACAAATGAAACATGCATTCATATTATCATGCATTTCATGGTTCTCTCAGAAACCTATTAGGGTCCTTTCTACTCAAATTCTGACTTCAGCAACACAATTGACTTCTCACCGTTACGTGCTCAAATGTAGATATTGGAACAACTCTGTGGGTTTTAAATGAGATGAGAACAGAAATGGAGACTGGCATGAATCAGTGTATGGAGATTATTCAAGAGTTTTCTCTTAGACAAGGAAGAATTGAGGCAAGTTCCTCAGAGGCCAAACGCAAATGTTAATCTCCCCCCATGAGAAGGTCTTATGAATCAGAATGTTGAAATAATGTTGAGATTCCTATTCTTGGTAAGGAGAATTCACATCATTGAGGTCTTCAAGTTTCCGAGTATTGAAGTTGACAAAAGGTTCCACCTCTTGGAGAAAAGATTGAAAGCCATAAAAAGTCGTGACGCCACTGATTCAGATGTTGTTGGTTTGTGCCTAATGCCTGATATCAAGAAATGCAAGGATCATCCACTCTCACTCCTAATGATGGATATTGAAGCTAAATTGGTAATCATCTCTTATACATGTGTGGAAGTTGCTTGGGGCTCCCGATCGAGGGATAAGCAAGACGTACTCTTATCTTGAGCATTGCATCATTTGCATTGCTCGAATCCCTAAAAGCACTACAAATTCCTAGGTGATTTCGTCTGAATCTTCTTCCAAGTGGTAATCAAGAGTGTTCTACACAACGCTTCTCTTTCTCAAGGTTTTGCTTCATACCCCAGTTGCCTCTTCTCGGAATTTCCCTCTCATTGGCCTCCGCTTGTTAACAGAGACGAGAAGAATATGAGAAACAAATGGATGTGATTCTATTGCCTTGTTCCCATTCGCTTCCCTGTTTGTTGGAATTTCAGTTGGTTAAGATTCGAGTATTGGGCCTTCTTCACCACAAGTAGCTCTCTTGAGTTAATGATCATACAAGATTCTTCCCATTTATGATGGCGATTACTACTCTAGCAACTATGCTTGGGGCTCCCGCACGAGGGATAAGCAAGACGTACTCTTATCTTGAGCATTGCATCACTCGCATTGCTCGAATCCCTAAAGTAAGACAGAAATATACAACTCTTGGGCGACTTCGTTGGAGTTTTCTTTCAAAGCGATCTGAAGTATTTAGAAGGAACTGCGAAAAGTATTCAACATCAACAAGTCCAGACGGAGTCAAGCCTCCTCAACCATGGCAATCATCAATTCATTTCTGCATTTTCATTTGTAATTTTCCTTGTTTTGTTAAATGTTTCTTCCATGTAAAACTTGTTTGTTTTTAATAAAAAAAAATGCACTGCATATGCTAGTTTCGAATCAATCCATTCGTGTTCACTCATATCTTTCTGTCTATCGATATCAAACTCTGGTTTAAGCAAAAAATATCAAAAGGAGAATGATGAAAATAATAAAAACGCAAAATCTCTAATTGTATGCTTTTGAATAAAACGCCGCTGAGGATGTACAGGCATTGTTTCAAATCCCCAAACACCGGAGATATAAGGGAGATAGACCCTCTTTAACCCCTTTGAGCCTTGAAGTAGGAGTTTCTTTTCTATACAAAAAAAACCCTCACATTTAACCCAGGGGCAGGGTAGCATTCAATTAATCTGATCGAGCATTCAAAATCCATCAGGAGTATGCATTTAAGGGTACAATAATGGTTATCTTTCAAAAGGTTGAGGAAAATCAATATCACAATGGTAATCCCTCATCAATCAAAGAATGAGGCAGTCACAATCACTCCCACAAGTCAGAGATTCAGGATCACACGACTTATTCAAAAAGGAAAGAATCAAAAAAGAAAGAAAGAAAAGCCCGCTAAGTCAACAACTTGAAAACAAGTGACTTAGGCAAAAATTAGGGCATCCCGTTGGACTCCAAAATAAAATTCAAAAGAATTTGTCCAGGCAAAAGTTAGGGAAACAAAAAAAGAAAGGCAAAGCAGAAGCGAAAAACGAGAATTACAACATAAAGATCCTCATCAAAGGAACAAAGTTGTGTGATCAGACACCAAAAAAGAAAGTGAGTGACTGCCATGTCCCGAAGGCCTCATTGGTTCCTCAATCGTCTCAAACTCCTCTTGAAGGATGAACGCCCGTATCAGGTTAAATTGAACTTAGGACTGGAGAACATCACGAAGAATGGGTGGGTTAGGTTAGACTTTGAGCCTTAAATCCTTTCTTTCTAAAACCGTGAACCAGACCAAGTTACAACTCTTAAAAGACCTAATTGAAGCAGGGTTTATTTCAAAAGCAAGTTGTGTAAAACTGACTCCTAGATGTTTGCTTACCATTTATGTTGATATCGATATGACAAATAATTCAAACACTGAATGTCACAACTTTGTTTTAATAACTTTGATCTCGAAGCTAGCATAAGCATTGCATTAGGATTATCATCTTCAAAACAAATATCTTTTACTTGTGAATAAACACTTGACATCAAGGAAGATCAAACAATTAACAACTGCAGAAAAAGTTGGTCGATTCCATGAGCCATTCACTTCAAAGGCTGATTACTCCAAGGGGCAAGTTGTGTCAATTGAGGCATCCATTCAAGCTTCCATCAATCTGGGGCAATCAAGTCGAGGAATCTCTCTTGAGTTCAACCAATCTGGGGCAGTTACGTCGAGATTTGACAAATCTCTCCAAGGATTCTTTGGGGCAAATTCCTTCATAGTTCACGAATCTTGGGGCACAATCTTCTGAGTTGTATTGATTCTCCCTGATCATAGGAGTTTATTTCTCTTGGAACTCCGGTCTCTCCCCAAGTACATGAGTTCATTTCTCATGGGAGTTTCTCCACTCCCCCAACCTGGTCTCCTTATCTGAATTTCTCATCCTCAACATGGTGAATCGAGGGAATCTCCTCAAACTCACCATCCCCAAGCGGTTCAAGGTGTAGGGAAAGTCGAGTGAAGTCACTTCCTCCCCAACAAAGCCACATTCCAATCCTCAATGCGGTTGCTAAAAGATCTTTGGTACTGTAGGGTTTCCAATACCAATTCATATTGGTAGCTCAAGACAACAAGCAAGGGACCCCAATAACCATGCTTCTCTATCACGCCGATGCCTTTATTTGGCACTCTGCATATAGTTTCCATTGCATATAGCATTGCATCCTCAAAAGCGTAGCATATCCGTCAAAGCGGAACATTACGCCATAGAAAAATTCAAACATGCATACAAAGCATAAGCCAGATAATACAAATCAACATTCAATCAAGACGATGATACATCCCCACAGAAAAAGTTGTCCTTACAAACTCTGATTGATATCTGCTACTACATCACAAATCCCCTCAAACCATGGTGCCAATACCTGGTATCCTCAACCCCCAGAAGAAGTGTCATCTTCTCTCTCCAGTGTGGATCAGATACAATGTCTCTCTTCGTCAGAATCGTTGTTTCCAAGGTTATTTCCCGCATGCTGCGTGCAAATTAGAGTGCGAATGAGCCGAACTACGGCGCTCTGATTCCTGAAAAGGATACGTAGGCATCAAGTCGCGGGGCTTGAACGAGCACATTTGTAAATATTCCTTCTTTTCCCCGTATTTCTTTTGCATTCATTCGCATGTAGACATAGACATAGTACACACCCTTTAGATAGAAACAAACATAGGTGGATACCATCGAGTACGATGGGCGCGAGGGGTGCTAACACCTTCCCCTTGCGTAACCGACTCCCGCACCTTGATTCTCTGGTCGCAAGACCCTTTTCCTTCCTTTGTTAGGTTTTCTGATATTCCTTTCCCTTATGGGATAAATATATTGGTGGCGACTCTGTTCATTTTTCGCGAGCGTGCGACACTCCTACGCGTTCCCTGGCCTGCAAGGACTCTATTTCTAAGTCCATGTCCTTCCCACGAAGGACATCTACCTTTATGCACGTTGATTGGCCTCTCGATGGCCATGAGACCTAGTGACTGTCATGAACGGTCACTCCGCGCCCGCATCTACGCACTCCCTAACCTGTGGGGAGTTTCCTTTTATATCTTTGTATTTTACAACTATGTGTCCTTCCCACGAAGGACATCTTCGTTTACGCACGTCGATTGGCCTCTCGATGGCCATGCGATCCAGTGACTACTTTGAACAGTCACCATGTGCTTACATCTACGCGTTCCCTAGCCTGTAGGGATTATATTTCTAAAAACGCATCCTTCATATGAAGGACATCTTTGTTAGCATACGTCAATTGGCCTCTCGATGGCCATGCGATCCAGTGACTACTTTAAACATTCACCATGTGCTTACATCTACGCGTTCCCTAGCCTGTAGGGATTATATTTCTAAAAACGCATCCTTCATACGAAGGACATCTTCGTTAGCATACGTCAATTGGCCTCTCGATGGCCATGCGATTCGGTGACTATCTTGAACAGTCACCCAGTGCTTACAACTACGTACCCCCTAGCCGGTAGGGATCATACTTCAAAAAATCACATCCCTCTTACGAAGGACAACTTCATTAGCATGCGTTCGATTGGCCTCTCGATGGCTATGAGATCTAGTGACTGTCCTGAACGGTCACTCCATGCTTGTTTCCGCATACCCTCTAACTTGTAGGGTTTTGATTCCCGTCGTTACGTCTTTCATTCCTAGCCTGTAGGGATTTCACTTCATCCGATATCGTCCTTAGATAAGTAGTGTTCCACACAGAGAACCTTCCCACCAAGGACAACTCCATTGGTACACGTTGATTGGCCTCTCGATGGCCAAGAGACTTGGTGACTGTCTTGAACGGTCACCAACCGCTACCTTCTGCATATTCTCTAATCTAAGGGATTTCCATCGGTGTATCGTAACATCTATCTCACAAGAATTTCAATAGGGTCTAATGTCGCCTCTAAGGCTATCCCTAGGATTATATGTCACCCGTCTGCATTGCATACAAGGAGTTATGATACGAGGAGTCTTTCGCATACGCATGCATTTGCATTTTCATGCAATATACATTTACATTCGCATCTTCGCCCGCATCCACACTTACCGTGCTAGCCGATTTCTCGAGACTCGCAAAGAAAAATCCAAAGGGTCATAAACTATGGAGAAAGGAGGATAAATCATCGAGAACGATCTTGGTCACACAAGGAGAAAAAGGATGTCTTTTACCATGCCAGCCGCATGTCCACGCCTTGTCGTAACAGGATTGCAAATACAGCAGAGGTTATCATCGAGCAAGGATTAGTTCACCAAAGAAGTTCCCTCGTAGATACACTCAAGGGGTATCTAGTCATAAAGGGGTTCATCTTAGAACATAGAAAACATTACAAGGACGCTCTACGATAACCTGGGGGCAAGGGTCAGTCCAACTGGGGCAACACCCTGAACAAAGATGCATAACTACGATGGAGGGAAGGCGACGTGTGTTAACCCCATATCAAGGGGCAAAAGGGTCATAGGTTTTCTCTATCAACCTACAAACTCTGGAGGTTGTAAACGGTGTGACACTATCCTTAGAAAAAGCAAAAGAGGTTCAGTCAAAGGAAACTCATGAAGTTTCGATACGACAAAAACCCACAGCTAACGATTTGTTCCCAACAGGTTTGACATGTCGAAGGAGAACTCGAGGTCACCCTTCACTTGTACAAGTTCATCAACTAAGGATTAAAACAAGGTCAATGGATCTACAAATGAGGTTGTCCCTAGGATTAATAGGTGCTTATCATACTCAGAATTTCAACCCCCACGATCGCTAAGTGTTGCTCAGGATAAAAGTTGTACCTCCCGGATTAGCAATTCTAATGGGATGACTACACAGGTTTTGGAATCTTTCCACTCGCACACTTCTATTCTATTCTATTTTCAAATTTAGGGTTATTAGCAAACTTAAGGGAGAATGACGAATACAAATAACTAAGTCCAACTAAACATATGCTTTCAAGGTAAGACCGAGCCAAGGATGTACAGGCATTGTTTCAATTCCCAAACAGTGGAGATATAAGGATGTTAATCCCTCGTTACCCCCTCGATCCAGGAGTTGGAGTTTGTTTCTACTTTTCAAATAAACCTTGATTTTAACCAGGGGTAGGGTAGATTTCAATTAATTCAATGGCGTGTTTTGGTTGACAAGAGAATCAATCAATGAATCAAAGGTTCAAGCATAAGGATCAAGCAAAGCAAAGGTTCAAGCATATCTTCTTCCTCGCATCCATCCAAGAATGAGGGAGCAATGGAGACAACATCTTCTTCCTCAGATATATCATTCAAGATCGAGGACGTATAAAAGTCGAAGCTTGCAAATCAAAGTTGTAGATGTTGTTGATTGGCTGTAATTTTTGGTAAAACTCATTGTGTTTCTATCTTGTCAAATCTGGTGTCATGACATGCATTCTACTGTTGTGAAGTTTTTCTTATGCAGGCCTTTACCTGATGTCAAGGCCGATGTCATGACATTCCCAGCTGTTACGTTCTTTTCTGTTACTATTTATGGTTATGTGATCTGATAAGATCCTATGCGCTTTATTTGGAAATGTTGGATTCTGATCTGATTCAAGGACGTCTTTGATGGTTATTTTTTTTAGTTCCTTGATTTATGGAAATTAGTTTTATTAGGTTTAAAACTAATTTGGATCCAAGGCCCAGCTGCTGCGTTTTCTGAAGGCTATATATTTTACGAAGAAGCTGCAGACCAGATTAGGGTTTTTGTATTGAGAAGCTTTAAGAGTTCTTTGTTTTTAGTTTTTGCGTTCTAGCCTTCTTGTAAGCCAAACAATCATCATGATGATTGTCTTGGTCTAGGTGCTTTGGTTTGAGTTGTAAGAAGTACTCGAAGCTTTTAAGCAAGAGTACTATTGTACTTGATTAAAGCTTTTAAGCAAGATCAAGTTGTGTCCTTGAAGTGTGTCTTCTTTTGTTATTCGTAGAGTGTTTTTCATCACTGCTGTGATTGAGGGGGAGTGAGTAGGATCTCTGATCTAAGTAGTTTTAGATTGAAGTTGCATTGGGTAGATATTAAGTGAAAGGAGTAATCTTGATCTGTATTACCTTTAATTGATATTACTTATAGTGGACTTCCTCCCTGGCTTGGTAGCCCCCAGATGTAGGTGTGATTGCACCGAACTGGGTTAACAACTTTCTTGTGTTGTTATTCTGTTTACTTCTTGTTCATTTGTTTAAAAGCATTCAGATAGTAATGTCGTGACATCCTGTTCGACATCGCGTGTCTGAGTCCAGAATTTCAAAAGTCAACATGGCAGTCACAATAGTGAAAGTCCAAGAATCAAATCTCAAAAGGAGCATTCAAAAAAAAAAGGAGAAAAGCGCCCGCTAAGTCAAAATGAAAAAAAAAACAAAAAAACGACTTAGGCAAAATTAGGGCATCCCGATGAATCAAATCCGAAGGAATTGGTTCATGCAAAATAAGGGATAAAAACAAAACAAAGGTGAGATGCAAAGGATAATCTTGTGACTGCTAAATCATCGAAGCTTCTCATAAACGCTTGGATCTTTACAACATTTTTCATCAGTGCTTGGATCTCTACTAAGGCTTCTGCTCAACATCAAAACCGAAGCGATTCTCTTACAAACAAAGCACATCCATTGGATTAAGCGAATTTTCAGGATCTGGAGAACATCAAGGAGAAAGGGGTGGGATAAATAAAATTTTGAGCCTTATATCCATTGTTTCTTAAAACATGAACCAGGCCAAGTTACAACAGTTAAAAGTCCTAATTGAGGCAAGGTTAACCACGAAAGCATATTAAGCAGGATTTTGTTATACCGACTCCCAGGTTTGTTAAAAATATTTCTAATCACTACGCTTCTTCAAGTATTCATTTCTAATCATCCAGTCCTAATTCATAATGGACTTCGATTCCAAAACTTGTGTACGCATTGCATTGGAGTTACTTCTCAAAGGGCGCATTCCCATCTACGAGTATACACTTAGCTCTCAAGGAAATCTCGAAATTGGTTAATCAAAGACGATCATTTCCAATAAAGACTATGGAATGGGGGGAACCACATCTAGGGGGTTCTCCTAAACAGGGGCAAAGTTTCAAGGGTTACAGGGGCATACAATCAAAATCCTATTAACTAGGGGCATTCATCCTAAGGTTCAATTGACTTGGGGCACATCTCGAAGCAACAAACTGGGGCATGTCAAACATGGGAAGAATTCAAAAGGATAGAACACTATGGATAGCCTCCATATCCTAGAGATCAAAAGCATACCCTTCAATCTGAACATCAAACCATACGACAAGGTTATTTCTCGGGGCACTTCCTTCATAGCTTGGAGATCAAAGGCATATTTTTCCACTAAAACATTGGGGCATTGAATATCAAATCCATAAAGTAAACAATTCAAAAGGTTAAAGGTGTGGATAACCTCGAAAAGGTTAAAGGTGCGAATTGCAAAAGGTGAAAGACATGGAGGACTTCGAAATTCAAAGGCGTGGAGTAATTCAAAGAATCAAGCCGGGGCAAGACGCACAGCAAAAGGAAAAGGCGTTCTCACACGTTACAACATCCGACAAATCTTTCTCCTAACTACGATCTTCAAAAACAGGTATCGGGGAATCGCGCTAGCATCACACCCCACCTTATCAAACAAACCTGCAACTCCAGCGAGCTATATACGCTTTGGTTATCAACAACCTATCATCAGAGTATCGCGCAAATACATATAAATCATGCATTACATACATTGGTTGATACATCACACCATACCTTTTTAGGTATGTCTTCTTTAAGACAAATCTCACGATCCTTTATAGGAACCTTTTCAGGTAGTCTTCTTTAAGACAAATCTTACGATCCTTTTCACGTAATCTTCTTTAAGACAAATCTTACGATCCTTTTCAAGAACCTTTTCAGGTATTCTTCTTTAAGATAAATCTCACGATCCTTTCTAGGAACCTCTTCAGGTAGTCTTCTTCAAGACGTTCTCTTTCTAAGAACCTTCCTAGGTAGTCTTCTCTAAGACTATCATCGTAATTTCCAAGAACCTTTTTAGGAACCTCTTCAGGTGGTCTTCTTTAAGACATTCTACGAACCTTTCTGGGTGGTCTTTTCTAAGACATTAATCGTCCTTTCTAAGAACCTTTCTAGGTAGTCTTTTAAGACATTTTTCAGCCTCTCCAGGTGGTCTTCTTTAAGACAAATTTCTATCCTTGCTAAGAACCTTTTTAGGTAGTCCTTCTTAAAGACATCTTTCAGCCTTTTCAGGTAGTCGTCTTTAAAGACATTCCTCATTCGTTGCTAAGAACCTTTTCAGGCAGTCTTCTTTAAGACAAATATTCATATCCATTCTAGAAACCTTTTCAGGTAGTCTTATAGAAGACATTATTTCGTTCCACTCATCACATCAATCAACATATGCATGAGCATAAGCATTATCCCGTACATCAAAACATCCAAATCATTACTTTGGTTCTAAGCTACATTGCCCACCCGATTCCCGGTAACTTTACCGATGCCAGTAACCTTACTGAGATATTCTTCCCAATCACCTGATTGATGCTTCCATGTAACCTTACCGATGCCAGTAACCTTACTGAGATATTCTTCCCAATCACCTGATTGATGCTTTCCGGTAACCTTACCGATGCCAGTAGCCTTACTAATGATAGCAACCTTACAGAGATGTTCACCCGATCACCTGATTGATGTATCCCGGTAACCTTACCGATGATAGCAACCTTGTTGTTCATTTCCCAACCATGACCTATTGCGTTAGTCCCCGAGCGCGATAAGTTATGTCATATCACGTTAGTCCCTTGGCAGTAATACAGAGTCATGCCTCTCCGCAAATAGGGATTTATTTTCCAGGCTTCTCGAAACAAGTTCGCCACGTCATGCAGGTATCAGAACAACATAGTGTGTTCTTCCAGCAACGCATCTACTCTACATTCCACAGTACCAGCAAATTTTAGGGCATTTTCAGTGTTCAATAATCTTCCACCTTCAGACCGCGACAGGCAAGCACGCCTATCCGATTCTTCCAGTTTAAGAAGATTGAACAGGGGCAGCTGTCATACCCCAAAATTTGCCTTCTTTATCCCATCTACAATGAGGGTTCTATCCAAACAACACTCCCTAAATCAAGAGCCTCCTGAGGCTAGGGTTTGAGGTTCTCTTGAAGAGATCAATAAGATAAGGTTCTCCATCAAGGTTCTATGGTTCATAATGATCTAGGATAACTCTATGGCAAAAGTCAAAGCTCAACTCCAAAAGTTACCTACTCAAACAAACTCCAAGATTCACAGTCAACTGACTAAACCTAAAAAGTCAACCACAATCAAAGCATGGTCCAAACCTCTGATCATTGATCAAACATCAAGTATAGAAGTGTATATCCATAATTTGATCAAAATTTGATCATGATTTATCAGTAGAAACTCAGAGATGAATAAATACAAAAAGGTTCAAATTAGGGTTTCTCTAGGAGAAAGTCAACTCAACTTTTACTGGCCATAACTTTCACATGGAACATCAAAAATTCCCCACTCAAAGCCTATTTGGAAGGAAATTGGATTCTCTTCAACTTTGTCTCTCACAAGCCAAGGCTAGAAATGATTCATTTGAGGGGTATAATGCAAAAGATTACAGGTCCTTTTCAAGCATCCTTCAAAAGCAGTTTTTTGTCAAAGGGGATATGATCAAGATAAAAGCTCCAAATGAAAAATATGTTCCGTAGTGGCTTATAGAGGACATCTTGAGGTTTCCAAAAAGTCCTAGAACTCCTTCATAGCTTAAAAATTGAGTGAGATATGCTTGGTTAAAGTTGGGTGATTTATGAGGCAAAAAGTGAAATAAAAGAGGTTCAAATTGGGTTTTTTTTTTGCAAATGGGCCTATATTTTTATGATTCAACCTTGGTCCACAAGTCACTTATGTTACCCAAACCAAGTGCCACGAATTTTACCTTTTATTTGATTTTATATGATTTTTATTTCATTTAAAAATGATTTAAAATAATATAATTGAAGGAAAAATCAAATATTGTGTTAAAATATTCATATGAGCCAATTCCAATCACATTTATGTCATATTAGCAATATAATTTCGTGGCACATTGATTGAGAAGATATTGATACAAAATTTGACAAAATTAGAAAGTTTCCAATCAAATTTTAAATCAAATTTCTCAATGTTGCAAGATTGGATTCAAGTGAGGTTTTGGACAATTTTATTGACCTAATCCATCCCCTATAAGTATCTAAAGCATACCACACGATTGAGGGTTGAGGATTCTGATCAGAGGCATATTGCAAGAACTCAAAAAATTCATCAAAAGTTTGAGATTCGGTTTTGGAGAATTAAGCGTTTGCAAGGAGAATTAAGGATTGCAAAAGGTTCCTCAAAGGTTTTTGAAGGTGTTGGGATCGTTACTCTGCTTCAGCACCCCCAGAATTATCTCATAGTTGTCAAGGTAAGTCACTCTGAAAATCTCTTCGATCTGGACAATATATGCTTCGTCATTGAAATCTAATTGCATATTCTTGTTTGTTTCAATGCCATGAACGTTTCTGGGTTGGTTATTTTAAGCTTGCGTGCCTTAATCATGTTTTGCCATTAGAGGCCGTTTTGAGTTTTTAGGGTTTCAATTTGGGGCTTTTAGTTAGAAGTAAAATTAGAATAAATCAAGTGCGTAGTTGAATTCGGATGACTCAGACGAGTGGAACGGGGGTGTCGCGAAACATTTTTGTGCTTCTATGTTCTATTCGCTATTATTTGGGTTTTCTTGCTACAAAGAAAATCGCAGCAATTTTGTAGCTAATCGTTACAGGTTTTACAACTTTTATGGGGACGATGATGATGTGTCCTTACACCAGTGGCCCCTTTTGAACTGCGCGCGCTTTTGTATATATGTTTTCTTGATTTCCCATATGTCATGCTGAGTGCGTGTGTCTAACGCATGTTTGTGTTTGGTGTGTTGGTTGGTTGATGCGCTTGTGAGGGGGGAGGTCATGGGTTCGAGCCTCCCCTCTAACATATATTTTTCGGAAATTTTAAATCTCCGATCCTGTGCGTCTGCGTTTCTGTAGCCTACCGTATACCTCTCAGATCTAGCCATAGAGCCCCACTAAGATTCAATCCAACGTGCTCAGACTTAATATGCATAATATAAACCCTCAACCCAACCACACAGAATCCTAATCTTAATAAACTAAAAATTATTTTAATTAAATTGTTTGTTTTAATTAATTCCTTTTGAATATAATTAATTATATATAATAATAATTATTTTTTTATAAATAAAATTATTATATGATATAAATATTAAAATCATAATTTGTTGTTCGTTCCGATTAAATCGATTAATCGCTATGGTCAATAATAAATTTTAATTAAAATGTTATTTAATTAAAATGTAATTAATTTCTATTTGGTTAAATGGTTTCAACTATCCTATTAGTTGCGATGATTAACCCCTTTATTTCTCTCATTTCAATTCGTTGTTCTTTTTAATCGAATCAATCGATTACGAGGGGTAACGATACAAATTAATTCATAAAAATTATTAAAAAATACTATAATTCATTATTAGTGATAATTGAATCAATGATTAAAATTGGTAATGATACAACTATTAATCTGTTAACTATGGTAATTGAACCAATCGATTGTTGCGGTTAATAGTACAAATTAAAAATCAGGGTTGTACGCCCTAACCCTAAAACACTTCCGAAACAAACCTTTTCAAATTCCTAACTTATCATAGGCTATTTCAAAAGCCTTGAAGCAAAATTTCAACCATCTCAGATCAAATTCAAATCCTATGGCGTACAACCCTTCCCCGAACTACGTAGACTCTAATCCTCCATAAGGAGGTACGTAGGCACTTGGCAACAAGGCAAGTCCCCTCCCCCATAAATCTCATTTTGTCCCAATTTTATTTCTTTAAATTTCAAACCTTTAATTACGATAATTATTTGCCTTAACCCTTTTGACTGTCTGTAGCCTTTCTTTATTTTTTGCCATAAACCTTGATTATTATAATGCAAACCTTAGGAAAGGGTTGAGGGTGCCTAACACCTTCCCTCGACTTGAATATAGTATCTTACCCTGATCCCTTAACTGCGCGAGGTTTCCTATTCGCCTTGGTAGGATAGGTGGCGACTCTAATAATTTAATTTTAGGGCAGGTTGCTACAGCTGGCGACTCTGCTGGGGACAACTAAAAAATGGTGAATACTATGCTCCTATAGGTTTTAGGTTTTGGCAGGGTTTAGGTTTGGCAAAGTGTTAGGGTTTGGCTAAGTTGCCATTTTTAGGGTTTGCGTTTGTTTGTTAATTGTTTGATTTTCATCTTTTTTATTTGTTTAATTGTTTCTAAAAATATTCTATTTGCTTTGATATTTGTATTTAATTGCATAATTGTAATATTATATGCACTGCTGGGTATATATTATGTTGTGTTAAAACCTAAGTGTGGGAGTTATCCTTGAGATCAGGGGGGACTTGAATCGCCTACGAGTCTCATTGATAACTCCACTTGGAGTGGGTTGAATATTCGGAAATGTCCAAAACGAGGCTTGACTTTGTTGAGGGCAGGACTGGATAGTCAGCTGATCTCTCCGAGAACCTACCCAAAAAATTCGAACCTCATTGGATAAAATGAGTTGTTCTAAAATCCGAAGAGACAAAAAGTCTCGGAGGCTACGAACGACCCCATGAGACCCGTGTCTAGGACATACCAATGGAAAGGGTAGGCTCCCTAAAAGCCGCTACGTCGAACCTATGAACCTAGGGCTTTTGTGTTTATGTGATTAAATATGAAATATTATTTGTGATTATTATATTTGTTTTTTTGTTTTTTTTTTTGTGTTTATTTGTGTGCATGCATCATTCATCATATGCATTTTATCATGACTTATCCACAGAAAAATAGTAAAGTAAAAAATATATATAAATATAAAAATGTATTTTATTTGGTGAATTTGTAGGAAGGATGAGTACAAAGAAGCCCATTATCCACTTTGCTGTTTCCACCCCAGATATCAAGAAACTGAAAATAATAAAGGAAAAACTACCATCAAGTGCTTTGGATAGGTTTGTGGCCAGTTATGGAGATATTTTGGATTTGTTAAAGGTAAAAGTCCAAGAGGAAGCTATCACTGCATTGGTCCAATTCTATGATCCTCCGCTTAGGTGCTTTACTTTTCAAGATTTTCAGTTGGCTCCGACTTTGGAAGAAATGGATGCTATGTTAGGATTTTCAAGGATAAAAAGGGAATTCTATACTGGTGTGGGTAAAGAAGTTGATTTCTCAGATTTGGCAAAAGCTTTGGGATTGTCCGCTACGGAGTTGAAATCTAATTATAAAACTGATGGAAATGTGCATGGGATCAAAAGATCTTACTTAGAAAATCAATCTTTAATGTATGCTCAAAGGAAACAATGGGACATTTGTGGACATTTATTAGCTATTTTGATTTTTGGTGTTGTCTTATTGCCAAAAAATATTGATTATATTGATCCTGCCGCCATTCATGCTTTCACCTCTATTAGGATTTTTGATAAGGATCCAACTCCCACCATCCTTGCTGATATTTATTATACCATCCATGCTCGGTGTATGAAGAAGAAAGGGATGCTATTTTGTTGTGTGCATTTTCTATATTCTTGGTTGACTTCCCATCTCTACAAAGCTAGTTGTTTCATTAAAGAATTGACTAGAAATGATTGGTCCCAAAAATTAAGGGCTCTCAAAGCAGATTCTATCCTTTGGTATGCAAAGAAATTAAATTCCGATAAGATTATTTATAAATGTGGAGATTTCAACAATGTCCCTTTGATGGGAACATTAGGATGCATTAATTATAATCCTATTCTAGCATTGCGCCAACTAGGCCATTCCATGGATTGTGAGCCTCCCAAATCACAATTGGAAGAATTACTTTTGCATGACAACGGAAAAGGGGAACCAAGGACTTTAAATAAAATAATTCAAGCTTGGAGACATGTGCAAGCAAAGAGTTTTGGGTCAAAGAATATCATTGCTAGAGAACCTTATACTAGTTGGGTTCAAGAAAGAGTCGGAAAGATTTTGCTCCCTTTTGTCGTGGATCGCGCATACAAGCCTGATTCTCCTAATCCTGTTCCTCTATCCATCGAAGAGGTAGAAGGGATCAGGGCTGCCCTAGAGGCGTCCCGAAAGGAAAAAGAAAAATTAGAGCTTGATATTCATCAACTTACCAACGAAAGGAGCCAACTACGCTTTGACCTTAAAGAGAAAAACCAAGAGCTTCAAGCAATGAAGGAAGATAATGATAGGCAAAGAAGTAAAAGGAAACGTGCAACCGAAGGAGTTCTAAGTGATAATCACAATCTAGAAGCATATAATGAAAAGTTGGAACAAGCAAATCTAAAAATTGCAAGGTGGAGAAGACGTTATGAAAAAGCTTCTTATGATAAAGCGAAATCCGAGAAAATTCTAGAAACCGTGGTCTTTGAATTAACTGATAGAACTAAAGATCAAGAGGTGGAAATCAGGAATCTAAAGTTTGATCTTCAAGAAGCTCGCAATTCTGGACAAGAAGAGCGCGCAAGAAGAATAACTACGGAGGAAGCACTTTTACAGCGCACCGGTGAGTACGATAGAGCACTTCAAGCTATGGCATCACTTAGGCAAGTGTTCATAAGGCAAAGAGAGATATATGAGGCAGCCATGGACGAAAGAGATTATTGGAAAAGACTTTACACATTTGTTTCTACGGAAAATGAACATGTGAGCATGGTTCCTAAGATGCTTGAAGACTATGAAAAATGTCGCGATAATTATGATAAGCTAGTCTTCTTGTGTAATGATTTGATTCAAGATATTCCAAGGAGTTTGGCAAAGGCAGAATCATCTCCTATCATCCTTCCTAAAGAAGTCAAAGAATTTATGGAGCTTTGTAGGGATATGATGGACAAGTTCCGAGAAGACATCCAAAAGCGTTCCTAATTTTATTTTTCCTTTTTGCTTTTATTTCTAGTATTTTAATTTCAGTTTCCATTCCTATTTGTGGACCAACAATAAAGTGGTGTTTCTTTCAATTAATAAAGTGTGTTTATTTTCGCATTTACTTGTTGTTCCTATAATATTCACCAAATAATTATAAAAAAAAAGAAGAATATATAAAAAAAAAGAATATATATATATATATATATATATATATATATATTTACTATAATAATGTGGATAAGACATGAACATAGCATAAGCATAACATTCATATCATACATACCATAATTTATTTTCAAAGCATTAAAAGAAAAAAAACTATCTTTATCTCCAGCCACACCATTGGAGAAGGCAACCAAGCAACCATACCACCATACCAAACCCGTGCTCAGAAGAAGAAAGCCATGGAACAACTAGAGCAGAATCAAGCCGCCCTTCGCGAAGAAGTAACTCAGTTGAAAGGTACTGTAGATGAGATTAAGGGAGGAATGGCTCAGATGTTGAGTTTCATGAAGGACATTAGAGATGAACAGGAAAAAGCTAGGGAAGCTCGGAATCAGTATGAGGAAATACCGAACGATGGCAACCCGCTGTTAGGATTTGTTCAGGGCTTCGACCCTCGCAAATCAAATGCTCACTCCTCTAAGAGAGGTACCAGAATCCATGAAGAGGGAGAAGCTTCCCATGAAGGATTCATTCCCACCACTCAGAAAAAGGGGGCGCCTCGCACGGTTCGCATCCCTGCTAACGATCCACCTAAGGATGAGGATTACGTGGATTTACAATATGGGGAGGCGGATGAAACAAATCAGGAACCCCAACATAAGCAAACCCAATCTGATTCTGAAGAAAGCGCTAGAAATAGTGGACAAATCAAAGCGCTAGAAGAAAGGCTGAAAGCAGTAGAAGGATATGACGTCTTTGATGTGGATACCTATGAAATGAGCTTGGTTCCGGATTTGACTATTCCTCATAAGTTCAAGATACCCAACTTTGAAAAATAAAAAGGACTTACATGCCCAAGAAGTCATTTACGCATGTACGTCAGGAAGATGGTTGCTTATGCCAATGACCAAAAGCTAATGATACATTTCTTCCAAGACAATCTAAGTGGGGCATCTGTTGAATGGTGCATGCAACTGGAAAAGACGCATATCCGAAGTTGGAACGACCTTGCTAATACGTTCTTAAAGCAATACAAGTACAATCTGGACATGGCACCCAATCGAATGCAATTACAAAATTTGTCCCAAAAGAAGGAAGAATCATTCAAGTAATACGCCCAAAGATGGCGAGAAATGGCGTCCCGAGTCCAACCTCCGTTGCTAGAAAAGGAGCTGGTTGACATGTTTATGAGAACTCTACAAGGACCATACTACGATAAAATGATCGGAAGTGTATCCTCAGGATTCTCAGATCTAGTGGTCATCAGAGAAAGAATTGAGGATGGAATCAAAGATGGGAAGATACAAGGTGCATCATCTAACTCTTATCACTCAAAGAGGCCCACCTCAACCTTCGCTAAAAAGAAGGAAGGGGAGACCAACGCAGTAGTGCATCAAGAGCCTAGACCTCCTATGTCTTACTCGCCGCAAAAAAATAGATTCTTAGCGCCACAAATGAAATTCGACCCTTTGCCCACCTCCAGAAGCGAAATACTGAAATATCTGGTAAATGAGCAATTAGTAGAACTCAGACCTATGCCACCCCCGATTCCTGGAAGAGCTACGCCCAACTTCAGACCTAATGAAAGGTGTGAGTTTCACGCCAATTCTATTGGACACACATTAGAAAAATGTCGGGCTTTCAGGCACAAGGTTCAAGACCTAATCGAGTCTGGGGCAATTGCTTTCGACAAACTTAATGTGAAGACAAATCCCATGCCTCGTCACGATGGCACAGTCAATGCGATCGAGGTCGTCACTGAGCAAGAGTCAGTTCAACAACGGAGTTCCCCTATAGATGCCCTTAAGAGGTATCTACTCGCAAGGGGGTTCGTCCTAGAACATAACGAGGCTTTTAAGGACACCCTGCAGAGACTCGTGGACCAAGGAGTAATTAAGTTGAAAGAACATCCCGAAGAGGAGTATGTGGCCATGCTGGAGAGGAATGAGCCATTGATAATACCTAGTCCAGGGGCAAGGAAGACATTAATCATCCCCTGCGCCAAAGCACCATTGCTGATACCCACACAAGTACACACTAGGATCATCCCAGTTAGAGATCCATATCCGGTGGACAAAATGAAAGCGGTCCCTTGGGAATATGATTCTAGTAGTAATACGGATGTAACAAACATCGTTGGGCCTGGGGGCATGACTCGTAGTGGTCGCATATTCAATGTTGCGAAACCAAATGAGAACTTAGCACAAGCAAGTAATCAAGCTACTGTGGTCCCGACTGAAGAAGGCACATCCAAGGACAAAGAGACTGCTAACAAAGATGCTGAAGAGTTTTTGGCATTGATCAAGAAAAGTGATTATAGAGTGGTGGACCAGTTGCATCAAACTCCATCCAAAATATCACTCCTCTCGTTGTTAGTACATTCAGAAAAACATCGAGACGCCTTGATGAAAATCCTGAACGCCGCCCATGTGACTAAAGACATCACTGTAAATCAATTTGATGGAATGGTGGCTAATCTTACTGCTGGGGAATGTTTAAGTTTTAGTGAGCATGAGCTACCCTCACACGGGAAAGAGCATAACAAAGCCCTGCATATCTCCATACAATGTGGGAAAGCTTATCTATCTAGAGTTCTGATTGACACAGGGTCATCATTAAACGTGATGCCAAAGGCCACTCTCGACAAGATAGCCTTGGAGGGCCTGGTAGTTAGACCAAGACATCTGGTGGTCAAAGCCTTCGATGGGTCACAAAGTCCGGTGTTTGGAGAGGTTGACCTCCCTGTGGTAGTTGGCCCCCATACATTCTGCATCAATTTCCAAGTAATGGAGATCGAACCTGCTTATACCTACTTATTGGGATGTCCCTGGATTCACGCTGCTGGGGCAGTTACCTCTACTCTTCATCAGAAAGTAAAATTTGTGGATGGAAACTCTATAGTAACCGTCAATGGGGAGGAGGATATATTTGTTAGCAATCTGGACTCATACCGATACATCGAGGCTGGAGAAGGGGCGTTGGAAACCTCATTCCAAGCACTAGAGATAGCAACTGCTGTCACACTCCCGGTAGAGAAGATACGAAGGGCGGTGACATTCTGGAGAGACCTGCAAGACCTGAAAATGGAAGGCTGGGGCAAGATTCCAGAAGTGCAAGAGAAAAGAGATCGTCTGGGGTTAGGATGTCAACCAACAAAGAAGGCTGCAAAGGAAGGGCAACGTTTCCCTCCGATCGCGCAAACTTTTGTCACAGGCGGATATGAGCATGTATCCATGATATCTAGCATGGAGGGTACATCCAACTTCATCCGAATGATCAGACCAGGAGATTAGCTCCAAAATTGGACAAGCCTGGAGATACCAGAGATAATTTATATTTCAAAGTAATTTGTTTTGTCGTGTGTTTTATTTCCCTTTCAATTAATAAAAAAAAACAATGTCGCTCATGCCTCGCCCGAAGCATAGAGTTGGTTTGTAAGGGCCCCATTTACTTTCAAAGTTTGAGTTTATTAATAAAATTGTCGTTTGCATTTGGTATTGAAAACGCCGTCTCGTTCTTGCATTTACTTTCCTAAAAATGACAAATAACATTCTTGCATAAAACAAAAGCACAATCATAATCGCATACTAAAAACAAAACATAAACATGTGCAGATCACCTTCTAACATCACCGATAATAATACTGCTGAAACTCAATATAAACTCGAGGCTCTCGCTAATCAGTCTGAGGAAGGGGATGAGGAAGACGACGGACTTCCGGAAGAATTGTCAAGGCTAATGGACAGAGAACCCAAAAGCATGCTCACTCCTCAAGAAGCCATTGAAATCATAAACTTGGGCACCGATAAAGAACCCAAAGAAATCAAGATTGGGGCAACACTGAACGAGGACATAAAAGCAACGCTGGTCAAACTCCTCCATGACTATGTAGAAATATTCGCTTGGTCATACCGCGACATGCCTGGCTTGGATACAGACATCGTCGTACATAGGCTACCGCTCAAAGAGGGTTGTACACCTGTCAGACAGAAGCGCAGAAGAGTTCGACCCGACATGGATAATAAAATCCGAGAAGAGGTACTCAAGCAGTTTGACGCAGGTTTCCTTGCCGTAGTTGAATATCCACCATGGATCGCCAATATAGTGCCAGTTCCTAAGAAGGATGGAAAGGTGCGCATGTGTGTTTATTACAGAGATCTGAATAAGGCAAGCCCAAAGGATGACTTTCCATTACCACACATAGACATACTAGTGGACAATACCGCACAAGCTTCAGTATTTTCATTCATGGATGGGTTCTCTGGGTATAATCAAATCAAAGTGGCTCCCGAAGACATGGAGAAAACCACCTTCATGACATCTTGGGGTACCTTCTATTACAAGGTGATGCCTTTTGGATTGCGAAACGTTGGGGAAACGTATCAATGAGCCATGGTCACGCTGTTCCATGATATGATCCACAAGGAAGTCGAAGTATATGTGGACGACATGATCGCTAAGTCCTGTACTGAAGAGGAACACATTACGCACTTGCAAAAGTTATTCGAACGCTTAAAGAAATTCAAGTTAAGGTTGAATCCGAACAAGTGTACGTTTGGTGTGAGATCAGGAAAACTGCTAGGATTCATAGTAAGCCAACGAGGCATAGAGGTAGATCCTGACAAAGTGAAGGCCATACAAGAAATGCCCGTTCCAAGAACAGAAAAAGAGGTTCGTGGTTTCTTAGGTCGTTTGAATTACATCTCAAGGTTCATCTCGCACTTAACTGCTACATGTGAGCCCATATTCAAATTACTAAGAAAAGATCAACCAATCAAGTGGAACGACGATTGTCAAGTAGCTTTCGAAACCATAAAGCGTTATTTATAAGAACCACCGATACTCGTGCCTCCCGTATCAGGAATACCTTTGATCATGTACCTCACCGTCCTGGAAAGGTCTATGGGATGCGTACTGGGGCAGCAAGACGAAACTGGAAGTAAAGAACACGCTATTTACTATCTTAGCAAGAAATTCACCGATTGCGAATCTCGATATTCACCGTTGGAAAAGACATGTTGCGCCCTAGCATGGGCCTCCAAACGTCTAAGGCAATATATGCTGAACCATTCCACATGGTTAATATCGAGGATGGATCCTCTGAAATATGTGTTCGAAAAATAGGCTCTCACAGGAAGAATCGCTAGATGGCAAATGCTACTATCAGAATATGACATTCAATACGTCACTCAAAAAGCAATAAAAGGGAGTGTACTGGCGGAACATCTAGCTCATTAGCCCATCGAAGAATATCAGTCTATGAAGTTCGACTTCCCTGATGAGGACATTATGCTAGTAAGAGACTATGAAATACCTGGACCCGATGAAGGACCCGAACCAGGATTGGTGTGGACCCTTACGTTCGATGGAGCCTCAAACGCACTAGGACATGGCATAGGGGCAGTCTTGACATCTCCTGACAATCGTCACATACCCTTCACTGCGAGATTATGTTTCGACTGTACCAACAATATTGCAGAATACGAAGCGTGCATATTGGGGTTAGAAGCTGCGATCGATCTACGGATTAAATTACTCGAGGTATATGGGGATTCAGCGTTGGTAATCCACCAAGTCAATAAAGAATGGGATACGCGAGATGCAAAGCTAATCCCATACCGAGACCTCATACTGGAACTAATGGCTGAGTTTGAGACCATCACTTTTAATCACATCCCGAGGGAGGAAAATCAAATGGCCGACGCGTTGGCAACACTCTCCTCTATGTTTAAAGTAACCTGGCCAAATCACGAACCTCAGATAACGATCAGACACTTTGACGAACCAGCCTATTGCCTTACGATCGAAGAGCAACCCGATAACAAGCCCTGGTACCATGATATTAGGAAATACTTGGAAAAACAAGAATACCCAGAGAACGCCTCCACAATTGACAAAAAGACACTAAGGAGGTTGGCATCTAAGTTCTTCCTAAATGGTAATGTCCTATACAAGCGAAGCTACGATTCGGTGTTACTAAGATGTGTGGATAAGAATGAGGCTAAAGAGATCATCAAAGAGGTCCATGAAGGAACCTTTGGAACTCATGCAAATGGACATTCAATGGCAAGAAAGATATTAAGAGCAGGGTACTACTTGTTGACAATGGAGGCTGATTGCTTCCAATAGGCAAGGACATGTCATAAATGCCAAATATACGCCGACAAAGTACACGTACCGCCAAATCCATTGAATGTGCTAAGTTCACCATGGCCGTTTGCGATGTGGGGGATTAATATGATAGGAATGATCGAACCCAAAGCCTCTAATGGACACCGATTCATATTGGTTGCCATTGACTATTTCACCAAGTGGGTCGAGGCTGCTTCCTACACTAATGTAACAAGACAAGTGGTTACCCGGTTCATCAAACATAACCTCATATGCCGATATGGGATTCCAAGTAGAATCATCACTGACAATGGGTCGAACTTGAACAATAATATGATGAAGGAGCTGTGCGAAGAATTCAAAATTGAACACCATAATTCTTCACCATTTAGGCCTAAGATGAATGGCGCTGTTGAAGCCGCAAACAAAAATATCAAAAAGATAATACAAAAGATGGTGAGGACGTACAAGGATTGGCATGAAATGCTTCCCTTCGCCTTACACGGTTACAGAACTTCAGTGCGCACATCCACAGGGGTAACCCCTTTCTCTTTGGTCTATGGTATGGAAGCAGTTCTTTCCATCGAAGTAGAGATTCCCTCTTTATGAGTCCTAGCTGATACAAAGTTAGAAGAATCGGAATGGGTAAAAACCCGTTTTGATCAGCTGAATCTCATTGAAGAAAAGTGACTGACAGCTATGTGTCACGGACAACTCTATCAGAAAAGGATGAAAAAGGCGTTCGATAAAAAGGTCCGTCCTCGAACTTACAGAGAAGGAGATCTCGTCCTCAAGAAGATCTTACTACCCCGACTCGATGCCCGAGGAAAATGGACACCTAACTATGAAGGTCCATATGTCGTCAAAACAGTATTCTCAGGAGGAGCACTTGTCCTCACCACCATGGATGGAGATGAGTTATCACATCCAATCAATTCAGATGCAGTCAAGAAGTACTACGCATAGCAGGGGCAAGATTCCAAACCAGATCCAAGACGATTCATAAAGGATAAAAAGTCGTGCAATCACCAACTTCTGAAGTCAAAGGATTACTTGGGCCCTCGATAATAAAAGAGCGATAGCAGTATTAATATCATTTCTATGTGTCATTTTTATTTCTTCCATACTTTTTGTACATTCGCCAATTCAAGGCAATAATCAATAAAAGTTTTTCCCTTTCACACTGTGTCTTTCGTCATTTCAATACCAAGTGCAAAGAATAATTTATTCCTCATAAACTTTAAACATTAAACTTAAAACAAGAAACTTACAAATCATTAGACAAAATAAAGGGGATGAGACCACGACATCTCTGGAAGTCAATACACGCCTGGTGATATGATAGTTCCGAAAACACTGCAATATCCCAATAGACTAACCTCAGACGATTTGAGTTAAGATCCGCAAAGTTGCTCGAAAGGTTTTAAACAAATCCAATGGGTGACAAAAGATAGTACATCGAAGTCATCATACATATTCATAATCATATACACTCACATACGCGCCATTTGCATAAACATTCATGCATTTACAACAAATCATAAGCATACGCATTTGCAAGGCATCATTCTACAGGTAAAGCTTGTTTCCCAACTTGTTTCTTCTAAACCCTTTTAGATCCCATTTCAATTTCAACCCAAATCGTGACCTTTGCGTTACGTCTTATCATGTTAGTCCTTTAGCGATGATATGGCACCGAGTTCTTTGGTGCGTAAGTAACCAAGACTAATTTCAATTTCAATTTCAATTTCAACCCAAATCGTGACCTTTGCGTTACGTCTTATCACGTTAATCCTTTAGCGATGATATGGCACCGAGTTCTTTGGTACGTAGGTAACCAAGACTCATTTCAATTTCAATTTCAATTTCAACCCAAATTGTGACCTTTGCGTTACGTCTTATCACGTTAGTCTTTTAGCGATGATATGGCACCAAGTTCTTTGGTACGTAAGTAACCAAGACTCATTTCAATTTCAATTTCAACCCAAATCGTGACCTTTGCGTTACGTCTTATCACGTTAGTCCTTTAGCGATGATATGGCACCAAGTTCTTTGGTACGTTAGTACCAATACTCATTTCAATTTCAATTTTAATTTCAATCCCAACCATGACTTATTGCGTTAGTCCCCGAGCGCGATAAGTTATGTCAAATCACGTTAGTCCCTTGGCAGTAATACAGAGTCATGCCTCTCCGCAAATAGGGATTTATTTTCCAGGCTTCTCGAAACAAGTTCGCCACGTCATGCAGGTATCAGAACAGCACAGTGTGTTCTTCCAGCAACGCATCTACTCTACATTCCATAGTACTAGCAAATTTTAGGGCATTTTCAGTGTTCAATAATCTTCCACCTTCGGACCGCGACAGGCAAGCACGCCTTTCCGATTCTTCCGGTTTAAGAAGATTGAATAGGGGCAGTTGTCATACCCCAAAATTTGCCTTCTTTATCCCATCTACAATGAGGGTTCTATCCAAACAACACCCCCTAAATCAAGAGCCTCCTGAAGCTAGGGTTTGAGGTTCTCTTGAAGAGATCAATAAGATAAGGTTCTCCATCAAGGTTCTATGGTTCATGATGATCTAGGATAACTCTATGGCAAAAGTCAAAACTCAACTCCAAAAGTAACCTGCTCAAACAAACTCCAAGATTCACAGTCAACTGACTAAACCTAAAAAGTCAACCACAATCAAAGCATGGTCCAAACCTCTGATCATTGATCAAACATCAAGTATAGAAGTGTATCTCCATCATTTGATCAAAACTTGATCATGATTTATCAGTAG
Organism: Vicia villosa; assembly: GCF_029867415.1. NCBI lineage: Eukaryota > Viridiplantae > Streptophyta > Magnoliopsida > Fabales > Fabaceae > Vicia > Vicia villosa. The sequence continues at coordinate 128,017 of NW_026706222.1, read as the reverse complement.
AAACTCAGAGATGAATAAATACAAAAAGGTTCAAATTAGGGTTTCTCTAGGAGAAAGTCAACTCAACTTTGACTGGCCATAACTTTCACATGGAACATCAAAAATTCCCCACTCAAAGCCTATTTGGAAGGAAATTGGATTCTCTTCAACTTTGTCTCTCACAAGCCAAGGCTAGAAATGATTCATTTGAGAGGTATAATGCAAAAGATTACAGGTCCTTTTCAAGCATCCTTCAAAAGCAGTTTTTTGTCAAAAGGGATATAATCAAGATAAAAGCTCCAAATGAAAAATATGTTCCAAAGTGGCTTATAGAGGACATCTTGAGGTTTCCAAAAAGTCCTAGAACTCCTTCATAGCTTAAAAACTGAGTGAGATATGCTTGGTTAAAGTTGGGTGATTTTGGAGGCAAAAAGTGAAATAAAAGAGGTTCAAATTGGGTTTTTTTGCAAATGGGCCTATATTTTTATGATTCAACCTTGGTCCACAAGTCACTTATGTTACCCAAACCAAGTGCCACGAATTTTACCTTTTATTTGATTTTATATGATTTTTATTTCATTTAAAAATGATTTAAAATAATATACTTGAAGGAAAAATCAAATATTGTGTTAAAATATTCATATGAGCCAATTCCAATCACATTTATGACATATTAGCAATATAATTTCGTGGCACATTGATTGAGAAGATATTGATACAAAATTTGACAAAATTAGAAAGTTTCCAATCAAATTTTAAATCAAATTTCTCAATGTTGCAAGATTGGATTCAAGTGAGGTTTTGGACAATTTTATTGACCTAACCCATCGCCTATAAGTATCTAAAGCATACCACACGAATGAGGGTTGAGGATTCTGATCAGAGGCATATTGCAAGAACTCAAAAAAATCATCAAAAGTTTGAGATTCGGTTTTGGAGAATTAATCGTTTGCAAGGAGAATTAAGGATTGCAAAAGGTTCCTCAAAGGTTTCTGAAGGTGTTGGGATCGTTACTCTGCTTCAGCACCCCCAGAATTATCTCATAGTTGTCAAGGTAAGTCACTCTGAAAATCTCTTCGATCTGGACAATATATGCATCGTCATTGAAATCTAATTGCATATTCTTGTTTGTTTCAATGCCATGAACGTTTCTGGGTTGGTTATTTTAAGCTTGCGTGCCTTAATCATGTTTTGCCATTAGAGGCCGTTTTGAGTTTTTAGGGTTTCAATTTGGGGCTTTTAGTTAGAAGTAAAATTAGAATAAATCAAGTGCGTAGTTGAATTCGGATGACTCAGACGAGTGGAACGGGGGTGTCGCGAAACATTTTTTTGCTTCTATGTTCTATTCGCTATTGTTTGGGTTTTATTGCTACAAAGAAAATCGCAGCAATTTTGTAGCTAATCGTTGCAGGTTTTACAGCTTTTATGGGGACGATGATGATGTGTCCTTACACCACCGGCCCCTTTTGAACTGCGCGCGCTTTTGTATATATGTTTTCTTGATTTCCCATATGTCATGCTGAGTGCGTGTGTCTAACGCATTTTTGTGTTTGGTGTGTTGGTTGGTTGATGCGCTTGTGAGGGGGGAGGTCATGGGTTCGAGCCTCCCCTCTAACATATATTTTTCTTAAATTTTAAATCTTCGATCCTGTGCGTCTGCGTTTCTGTAGCCTACCGTATACCTCTCACATCTAGCCATAGAGCCCCACTAAGATTCAATCCAACGTGCTCAGACTTAATATGCATAATATAAACCCTCAACCCAGCCACACAGAATCCTAATCTTAATAAACTAAAAATTATTTTAATTAAATTGTTTGTTTTAATTAATTCCTTTTGAATATAATTAATTATATATAATAATAATTATTTTTTTTATAAATAAAATTAGTATATGATATAAATATTAAAATCATAATTTGTTGTTCGTTCCGATTAAATCGATTAATCGCTATGGTCAATAATAAATTTTAATTAAAATGTTATTTAATTAAAATGTAATTAATTTCTATTTGGTTAAATGGTTTCAACTATCCTATTAGTTGCGATGATTAACCCCTTTATTTCTCTCATTTCAATTCGTTGTTCTTTTTAATCGAATCAATCGATTACGAGGGGTAACGATACAAATTAATTCATAAAAATTATTAAAAAATATTATAATTCATTATTAGTGATAATTGAATCAATCGATTAAAATTGGTAATGATACAACTATTAATATGTTAACTATGGTAATTGAATCAATCGATTGTTGCGGTTAATAATACAAATTAAAAATCAGGGTTGTACGCCCTAAGCCTAAAACACTTCTGAAACAAACCATTTCAAATTCCTAACTTATCATAGGCTATTTCAAAAGCCTTGAAGCAAAATTTCAACCATCTCAGATCAAATTCAAATCCTATGGCGTACAACCCTTCCCCGAACTACGTAGACTCTAATCCTCCATAAGGAGGTACGTAGGCACTTGGCAACAAGGCGAGTCCCCTCCCCCATAAATCTCATTTTGTCCCGATTTTATTTCTTTAAATTGCAAACCTTTAATTATGATAATTATTTGCCTTAACCCTTTTGACTGTCTGTAGCCTTTCTTTATTTTTTGCCATAAACCTTGATTATTATAATGCAAACCTTAGGAAAGGGTTGAGGGTGCCTAACACCTTCCCTCGACCTGAATATAGTATCTTACCCTGATCTCTTAACTGCGCGAGGTTTCCTATTCGCCTTGGTAGGATAGGTGGCGACTCTAATAATTTAATTTTAGGGCAGGTTGCTACAAATATCATCTAGTGCAATCAATTACTACAAATGTCCAGTTTCCAACCCTCGTGTTGTGATAGGTGTGTTTTTCGACCCACGTGTCGTGAGTTTCCAACCCTCGTGTTATGATAGTGTGTTTTCCGACCCTCGAGTCGTGAATTTCTAAACATATCGTTCCTTTCCGACTCTCGAGTCGTGAACATTTGACGTGCTATTTTCTTTGACCCTCGAGTCGTGAGTCTCCAAATAGGTGAATCTTTTTTATGCAGGTATGCTTGTCAGAACCATGGCAGATAATTCCTGTGGTGCAGGTGAAACTTGTCCGAACAAGGGCAAGTGACTCCAAATGGCGCAGGTGAAACTTGTCCGAACCAGGGCAAATGATCCAAATGGTGTAGGTGAAATTTGTCCGAGCCAGGGCAAATGATCCAAATGGTGTAGGTGAAAATTGTCCGAACCAGGGCAAATGATCCAAATGGTGTAGGTGAAATTTGTCCGAACCAGGGCAAACGATCCAAATGGTGCAGGTGAAATTTGTCCGAACAAGGGCAGACGATATAAATGGTGCAGGTGAGCTTGTCAGAACTATGACAAGTAATCCTATTGGTGTAGGAGAGCTTGCTAGAGCTATAGCAAGTGATCCTTTTGGGGTTCACAAAACTACGGAAACTTACTAGAACTATAGTAAGTGGGGTTCACAAACTACGGAAACTTACTAGAACTATAGTAAGTGGGGTTCACAAACTACGAAAGCTTTCTAGAGCTATAGCAAGTGATCCTCTTGAGTTGATCACGTTAGTCCCTCGGCAGTGATCTACTTCGAAAGAACAAAGGGGTTTTACAAAGGGGTTTTACAAAGGGGTTTACAAAGGGTTTCTTCAATGGGGTTTATCACGTGAGTCCCTCGGCAGTGATCTACTCCGAAAGAACAAAAGGTTTTACAACAAGATTTTCAAAGGGGTTCCTCAATTGGGTTTATCACGTTAGTCCCTCACCAGTGATCTTCTCCAAAACATCATCAATAACACACAAAGGTTTTATTTTTATTTTCCAAAGTTACTAACATACTTCAACTGACAATCATGCATCATTCAACTAACATACCTCATTCATACATAATGCATATACATACATCGCTCTCATTTATTTTGAGAAGCTCGCTGCATCATACATCGCATGCATCATAACATTGCATAAAATTCAGGTTGCCTTTTTAGGCCGTACTACAATCAAAGCACCCGGTTCCTCCCGAAAAGCATTGGTTGCACATTCTGAAAAATGGTATCTACCTTGGGTGGCATCTTCAAGCCCATCTCCCACAGAACTTCTTCTCAACAAATGCAAATTTCAGCTGTCATACCCCAAAATTTGCCCAATCAAATCTGCGTCTTTTTTCATTAGGGGCCGGAATTAGGAGTCATGGGGTTTGACATTCCTATTGTCAAACCCACCCTCTTATAAAACACCCTGAGTTAAGATGAGGTTTAAAGTTAGAAGGTGCTGGAGCCCAATCATCTGACCCATATGTGCCATCTTCGAGATTTTTAGTCTGTTTCACAATTGATCATATAGCTTATGATTTTTTGTTGGAATATTAATTTCAATATTTGATTTGATCATTTTTAGCTATTATTATTATTAATTAGTATTGTCTGATTATTAATTTTGATATTTGGTTTGATTATTTTCTATTATTATTAATTGTAATAGGTTTATTTTTTATTAGTTTTAATTATTATTTATCTTTTGAAATACTAAATACAATACAAAAAATTATGAAACAAATAAAAAAAATAAAAAAAAGAAAAGAGAAAGAAGCTTTGTTCCCCAAATGGGCCCATAATTCTTGATCCAAACTAGATTTTATCCTTGGTAGAAGTCTCTTGGCCCAATCCCATGCCTTTTTATTAGTTATTTTATTTATTTTGACTTAATTCATTTTAAGTTCAATTTAATTAGAATAATTAATGGAAAATTAAATATTTGGTTTTAAATCTATTATGGGGTCAAAATATCAAGATTATGTCAGCATAATATCATGGAAATCGTGATTAAGAGAGATTGGAAAGAAAAAATGGAATTAGAACCAAAATTGGAAAGTTTACATTCTTTGTTTTTAATCAAATATCAATAACCAAAATCAGAAGATTTGATGGAATTTTGATTGACCTAGAGCGGTCCCCATATATATTGAAGTAATTCATACGCGAGATAGGGATTTTTTGGACAAGGTTTTGCTGCCATAAGAACCATATGCAAACTGAAAAAATCGTGGAATAGAATGAGGTAGCAGCCAAAGATTTTGATTGATTTGAGCCAAACCAAGTATCCAAAACGATTCCCTGGAGTTTTGTGAGTGAATCCCAACCTTCATCATGAACAAAAACGCGCTGAAGAACCTTTATACAAGCCACGGTTCTTTCAAATTTTTTTGAGATTTAATTGCATACGTATACCACGTTCTAATGTGATTTAATTCAATATTCGTGTTTATAGTGGTATGGTGATACTTTTTGGGCGGTTTAATTGAACGTTAAGTGCAGGTTTGGATCGGTGCCATTGTTAGGGTTCTTGAACTCTAATTTAGGGATTTCGGTTTGAAGCGGAATTGGACAAGATTAAGGACATTATTGGACTCGGGAGGTTATTTACCATTGTTCTGGGTTATTATTTGTTATTGCTTGATGAAAAATTGCAGGTTTTAAGAGGGGAGGACTAAGACCACGCAAGAAATCTGTGGCTGAAAATGTCGCTGCGTTTTCAGAAAAAAAACAAGAGGAAGAAGAAGCTACTGGGGCGCGGGCAAGGCAATTTGAACTTATGTCGTTTCGTTTTATATATTTTGCATATGGCATGTTGAGTAAACAGCGAACGTGCGTGGTCGAATTGGTCAGATGCTCTTACTGGTGAAGGAAAGGACAGGGGTTCGAACCCCACATGCGACAGGAGTTTTTTTAATAACAACTTATGTTGTAATCTACTCATGGATCCGGTGTATACAATCAGCGTACGCCCACCATGTACTCTTCAATCATCACCACTGGATCATACCCAAGCCAAATCCAACGAACACAAATCTGAAGGTTCACCATGCTCCCTCAAGCTTCACAACACAGGATCATAGCCCAGGTGTTATTACATATTTTGTTTATTTTTTTCTTTTTTCCTTTTGTTATTTAATTGTTTAGATTAGAAATTAATTATTTTTGATCTAATTAAATTAATAGTAAAATAAAACTAGGATTAGGGCTTTGATTATGTAGAATTTGTTTCGTCGATTATTTCGATCATTCGACTTAATTGACTTTAATTAATTTTAATTAATATTAAAAATCACAAAAAGCCCTAGAAAGGTTCATCAACACGTTAGGGTTCGCCCAATCCCATTGACCACTTGGCTAAGGTTTTAGGATTCAATTTATTACTCGTTCCGACCAAATCTATTGGTCGCAGTGATTAATAATCGATTAATTTAATTAATCAAATCCAGTAATAAAAAACTTCAATTCTAACTCCCATTTAACGGATAAATGACGGGTGAATATCTATTTTACTCCGCCTTCGAATTGGTCGACTGTCTATGTCGTACCAATCAAATATTCAAAACAAATAAAATAATAAAAATACATTTTATTTTGCTAAATGGTTTCAACCAAATCTATTAGTTGCGATGATTAGTATATTCAATTCGTTATCGTGTAATAATCAAACCTATTGATTATGAGGGATAACGATAAATAATTTAAATTATTTAACACACATCTTATTTGCTATTCGTGATAATCGAATCTATCGATTAGAATGGTTAGCAATCCTTCCTTCAATCCGTTAACTATGGTGATCAAACCTATTGATCATCGCAACTAACGGTAACATATAAAACCAGGGTTGTACGCCAAATTCAAACACATTTAAAATACTTTTCATCTCTTCAATACTGCGATTTTCAAATCTACGAAAAGTAATTCAAAATACCTTCGAACTTCGCATTTAAAAAAACTACGATAGGCCATTCAAAAAGCCTTCAAACCATATCATATCAAATTCAAAGGCGTACAACCCTATCCCCGAACTAAGTTGACTCTGATTCTCCCCAAGGAGATACGTAGGCACTTGGATAACCAAGGCGAGTCCCCCTCCCTAAAACCTCCATTCAGTTCAAATCGCCCTTTTCACTTCTTTAGCTATTAACCTTAACTTTTAGCCATAAGCCTTAACCTTAGATACAAACCTTAGGAAAGGGTTGAGGGTGCCTAACACCTTCCCTCGACCTGATTATAATAACTTACCCAGATCTTTATACTGCGTAGGGTTTCCTATTCGCCCTTCAGAATAGGTGGCGACTCTAAATATTTAATTTTTAGGACAGATTGCTACACCCTTCCATCACATAAATCATTTGAGGCCTCTTCTTCCATTTTGGTTCAAATTCAACACCGATGGTGCTGCATTAGGATGCCTTGGTTAGTCTTTTTGTCACCATGTATTATCATATAGCATAAATTCATGATCTCTCACAGGGATGGATCTACCTTGTTAACAATGGGGGCAGTTGACCCCACATCATAAAAACTAGATGGAAGAAGTAAACTTAATGTAATTCATCAATTTTGCAATACATAACACTTTATTAAAAGAAAAGACAGCACGAACGCCGGACTATTGCCAAAAGAGATCTATTCTAAGATCCTCTTTTTAAACAACATAACAATGAGAATATTCAGAAACTCAAATTAAAATAAGAGTATAGGATCATATTCAAAATGAACCTACATCACTCTCATTCTTATTAACAAACTCTTTATAATAAGCTCTCTCATATAGTAGTGAGAATATTAGATAACCCTGCATCCGCCACAACTTCTTTAGTCTTGATGCTGTAAATATAACCAACAAACAAAAATCAGTCAGACATAATTTATTTCATATTTTTTCTACAAAATAAATAAAGTATGAACTTGTTCTACATACGTTGAACAATCGGCATTGCGATTGAGCTTGTAGGGAGTTTTAGCACCACATATGTCAACAAAGAGTTTATCACCAATGTTTGGATCTAAATTTAGAATATAACCTGCCCTGATTTTTAAACATCTACAAGTCAGCTGACGATCAGCTGCGGTGGTGGCGGCAGCATCAATTTTCTTTACTGCATTGCAGCATCGTGTGCTAATCATGATACCACCTGTATAACCGCCAATGCATGGAGTATGATTATTAACTACATCTTCACATGTGATTGCAGATTCTGCCATATGAGCAAAGGCCATGCACATCACCAAAACAACACATGCTACCTTCATGCTTCTTGCCATTGTTTTATAAACGAAAAATGACAACACAAGTTGATATATATATATTTATGAACGGTAGAATTTTAGAAGGTGCTGGTTTATATAAATATGGAATATACGATAAATATCGTATTTTATATTTTAATAATTAAATGCAACGATAAGATAAGGTATGCTAAGAATCACTCATTTGGCGAGGCCATATATCTCCACTCTGTCAAGATGTGTCGGTAGCTGTGTGATACTCTTTCTAATTATTGCAATCATTAGAGTACAATTGAAAATTCAAATAAGTCTATATACTATAAATAGTAAAAAAAATTATCAAAATATTGTTGGATAAATTTAAATGCAGTCTTGGAAAGCCAAAAGACAGATTCTCTAGGGCAGACAAACTTTCATAGGAAATAGTTAATCATTAAATGTTATGTCTATTTATGTTTCTCTGGTCTCTATATAAAGACCCTCTCTTTGTAACCTAATTTTCACTTTTGCAACAAATCCTTTGCAAGTCAATATATATCAGAAGAGAGTAGTTTGATTTGTTACCTTCAAATTGGTATCAGAGCGCATGGCAAACATGATGAACCAAATGCCATTGCCGCAACTGTCAAAATCAAACTATGAGAACTGGAGCATCCAGATGAAGGCGCTGCTTGGATCGTTAGATGTGTGGGAGGTTGTAGAAGAAGGGTTTGAAGAACCAGAAACCACGACGGGAAATACAGCAGCCCAGAACAAGGCGTTGAAAGAGACGCGGTCGAAAGACAAAACGGCATTATACATGTTGTTTAGAGCAGTAGACGAATCTGGTTTTGAGAAGATTGCTGGTTCAACTACTTCGAAGCAAGCGTGGGATACACTAGAGACGGCGTTCAGAGGAGCAAATAGAGTCAAGCAAGTTCGTTTGCAAACTCTTCGAGGAGAATTAGAAAGGATGAAGATGAAGGAGACGGAGTCCGTGTCGGACTACATCACGCGTGTGCAAACAGTTGTAAATCAACTGAAACGAAATGGAGAAGCAATGACCGATGCTCGAGTTGTCGAAAAGATTTTAAGATCTTTGACTGAAAAATTCAAAAATATAGTATGTGCAATAGAGGAGTCGAAGGACCTTGCGACAATCACTGTCGAAGAAGTAGCTGATTCACTTGAGGCACACGAACAATGCAAAATACAAAAGAAGGAGGAGACACTTGATAATGCAGAACAGACAAAGGAACCCACTAGAGATGAAAGGGCACTTTTATCTCAAAAGTGGCGTGGTCGAGGACGTGGTCATAAAGGTCGAGATGGTGGTCGAAGCTATCAGAACAACAATTTCGAAAGAGGACAGGCAAGTCAACAAAATTGGCGTGGTCGAGGACGTGGTCATAGAGGTGGCAGGTCGAACTCCAACATCGAATGCTACAAATGCAATAAACATGGACATTTTGCAAAGGATTGCAACTCATACAGTTGCTACAATTGTGGAAAAGGGGGACACCTTGCAAAAGACTGTCGATTAAGGAGGAAAGTCGAAGAGACAACAAATTTCGCACTAGAAACAGAATCAAGCGAAGGATTCCTATTAATGACCCAAAAGGAGACAAACAAAGAAGATGACACTATATGGTACCTTGACTCAGGAGCAAGTAATCATATGTGTGGTCACAAACATCTATTCAAAGAAATAAAGAAAATTGAAGATGGTCATGTATCTTTTGGAGATGCGTCGAAGGTAAAGGTCGAAGGCAAAGGAACAATTTGTTATTTGCAGAAAGACAACGTACCTGGAAAAATACAAGATGTTTATTATGTACGAGATTTAAAAGCAAATATTCTAAGTCTGGGGCAACTTACAGAAAAGGGATATTCGATATTTATGAAGGATCGAATACTGCATTTGAAGGATAAATCAGGGCACCAAATTGCTCAAGTTGAGATGGGAAGGAATCAAATGTACAAGCTGAATCTGAGAAGCGTTCGAGAAAAATGTTTGAAAATCGACACTGAAGACCAAGCAACTCTGTGGCATCTACGTTTTGGTCACTTACATCATGCTGGGTTAAAGAGATTAGCGGGAAGAAACATGGTACATGGATTGCCTAACATGGAGTTTGAAGGAAAATTTTGTGAAAATTGTGTTTTTGGCAAGCAGACGAGAACTTCTTTTCAAAAGAAGGCAGAATATCATGCTAAGCACATCCTTGAATTAACTCACACTGATATCTGTGGACCAATCACTCCAGAATCCTTTAGTGGCAAGAAGTATTTCATTTCCTTCATCGATGATTTCTCAAGAAAGACTTGGGTCTACTTCCTGAGAGAAAAATCTGAAGCATTCGAAGCATTCAAAAGGTTCAAGGTAATGGTTGAAAAATTGACTGATCGACACATCAAAGCACTTCTTTCTGTCAGAGGAGGAGAATATACTTCGACAGCTTTCATGAAGTATTGCGAGGAGCAGGGTATAAGGAGATTCCTAACTGCAGCATACTCACCTCAACAAAATGGGGTTGCTGAAAGGAAAAATCGAACAGTCCTTGACATGGTTCATTCAATGCTCAAAAGTAAGAACATGTCGAAGGAATTTTGGGCAGAAGCTGTGCAATGTTCAATCTATGTTCAAAATAGATGTCCGCATTCAAATTTGGGAGATCAAACACCGCAAGAAGCGTGGAGTGGACAGAAACCGACTGTATCTCATTTTAAAGTATTTGGTAGTATTGCTTATGCACATGTACCAGATGAACGAAGAACGAAGCTTGAAGAAAAGAGTCAGAAATATATATTAATTGGGTATGATGAGAAAACAAAAGGATACAGGTTATTCGACCCCATAAACAAAAAGGTGGTAGTAAGTAGAGATGTTCGAGTGAATGAAGCAAGTAGGTGGGACTGGAACAATTCGACAGAAGACATAGTCGAAACTAAAGAACCCTCAGTCGGTATACCAACAACCCAAAATCAATTACCAAGGTTTGAATACTCTGACAGTGAAGACGAATCCTCATAGCCCAGAATGAGAAGCTTGCAAGAGTTGTATGATAATACAGAAGAAGTACATCTTGTGTGTCTACTGGCAGATTCTGAAAACATTAGTTTCGAAGAAGCATGGAGAGATGAGAAGTGGAAGAATGCCATGGACGAAGAAATTAAAGCTATCGAACATAACAAAACTTGGGAACTAGCAGAGTTACCAAAAGGAAGTCGAACCATTAGTGTGAAGTGGGTGTTTAAGAAAAAGATGAATGCTCAAGGAAAAGTCGAAAGGTACAAGGCGCGACTTGTGGCAAAAGGATACAGGCAGAAGGAAGGAATAGATTATGACGAAGTATTCGCACCAGTTGCAAGAATGGAGACAATTCGACTGCTGATTTCTCAAGCTGCTCAGCTCAAATGGCCAATATTTCAAATGGATGTCAAATCAGCATTTTTGAATGGTGTGCTCGAAGAAGAAGTCTATGTCGAACAACCACCAGGATACATGAAAGACGGAAGCGAAGGAAAAGTGCTAAGACTCAAGAAAGCACTATATGGATTAAAGCAGACACCTCGTGCATGGAATACACGTATTGATACTTACTTCAAAAAGAATGGTTTCCAACAATGTCCTTATGAACATGCCCTATATGTAAAGAAGTATAAAGGAGATATACTGCTCGTTGCACTCTATGTCGACGACTTGATTTTCCTGGGCAACAGTGATCAAATGATCGAAGAATTCAAAGGTCGAATGACACGAGAATTTGAAATGACGGACTTAGGTAGAATGAGCTTCTTTCTTGGTCTGGAAGTTCGACAAGAAGAAACTGGAATTTTTGTCTCACAAGAAAAATATGCAAAGGACATTCTGAAGAGGTTCAAAATGGAAGGTTGCAATCCAATCTCGACACCAATGGAGCCAGGAGCCAAGCTTTCAAAATTTGATGGGGGGGAACGTGTCGAAGCAAACAAATTTCGAAGCTTGGTCGGAAGTCTTCGATATCTCACATGTACTAGACCAGATCTTTCTCTAAGTGTTGGAATCTTGAGTCGATTTATGGAAGAACCAGTTCACTCACACTGGAAAGCTTTGAAGAGAATTCTTCGTTATATCCAAGGAACTGTGTCACTTGGAATGTTTTACTCAAAAGCAGAAGATTACAAGCTAACAGGTTACTCCGACAGCGATTGGTGTGGAGATATAGACGATCGAAAAAGTACATCAGGATATGTATTCTTTATGGGAAACACTGCTTTCACATGGCTCTCAAGGAAGCAACCAATTGTAACACTATCAACATGCGAAGCAGAATACGTGGCTGCATCATGGTGTGTATGCCATGCTATATGGCTTAGAAGATTGTTATGTGAGTTAGAGCAGAAGCAGGAAAATGCAACCATAGTACAAGTTGACAACAAATCAGCAATCGAAATGGCGAAGAATCCAGTGAACCATGAAAGAAGTAAACACATCGACGTATGTTTTCATTTCATTCGAGAACATGTGAAAAATGGAAGCGTCGAACTGAAGCATGTGGCAAGCAAGGATCAAGCTGCAGATATTTTCACAAAACCATTGTCGAAGGAGATATTCGACAGAGGCAAGATAATGCTGGGATTAATTGACCGAAGGAGCATTTAATTTATGGGGGAGTTTTGTTGGATAAATTTAAATGCAGTCTTGGAAAGCCAAAAGACAGATTCTCTAGGGCAGACAAACTTTCATAGGAAATAGTTAATCATTAAATGTTATGTCTATTTATGTTTCCCTGGTCTCTATATAAAGACCCTCTCTTTGTAACCTAATTTTCACTTTTGCAACAAATCCTTTGCAAGTCAATATATATCAGAAGAGAGTAGTTTGATCTGTTACCTTCAAATATATGGTCTTTTCTACGTTACCTTAACAAAAACATGGGTTTTAATGCTTATGCTAAATGTTCTCCTAATAGGGTGATGTGGATCCATTAAGTGCGAGTGTGGGAGCAATTTCTGTAAGATGTTGGTGTATTTTGGGATTTTAATGTTCTCCGTCACTTTGCAAACTTGGTTATCCGTCACTTCCAGTTCACATTGTTCATCTTCTCTTCTGTCCAAATATCTATTGATAACAGCCGGTGAGAATTCAACTCATCTCCTTCTAAGATACACTTTCCTGAATTCTTTACTCCTGTGGTCAGCACAGTCAACCGGAATATTAACAATGAACTCCTTTACAAGACCCTCATAACATTTTCCAAACCGAGTTACAGTCTTTATCAAGCCAGCATGAGTGATCAAATCCATAATATCTGGACACTCAAGAGCCTCTTTTCCCAGCTCTCTTTCAAGAGCTATTCTCCTTTGATAAACATACTTCCATTGGTCAACATTGTCCCTAGAGTGGAAAGAATTGTTGTCCTTAGGGGCATCGGGCACATGAACTGAGAGGTTTTTCATCTTAGATTTTTTCTTAGTCAAGATGTCTTGGACATCCTCTTCAGCATCACTTTTTGAAGTGGTAGAATCCCTGATCTTCCTCTTGTTGGAGTTAGGAACCTCTTTACTCTAGGGTTTTGAGGGACCATACCTAGTCCTTGTCTTGGTGGGAGTGGAGGTAGCCACAACCTTGCATTTTCTAGTCTTGAGTCTCTCAGCAATCCCTGGCATCACAGTAGTGATGAGATCGTTATCAGATAAGTCATCAAGATTCACCACAACCTCAGCAGCAGGATTTTGTGACTTCCTTGGTTCAGAAGTGTGACGAATGGTCGAAGATTCCTTCCCTGCTCCCTTTCTCAGTACTGGGTCTAACGTCTTTTAGAACTAAGGAGGCAAGTTTGGCAAGTCTCCATTCTCCCCCCAACCTTTTCCAACCTAGATGAGCCTGTAATTTATGCGAGTTAGTATCCATGTTTACATCAGTAGGTATTTGAGAGGTCTCATCCACAGTTATACCTAAAGTATGAGCAACAATCTTTGTAACGTGTCTATTAGCAACTAAGATATTTTTCTCTGAGATATTAGGGCAAGATGGTTCAACATTTGGGCAAGATGACCTTGCACAAGGCAATTTTACCCTCTTAAACTCCGTTGCTGAGCACAGAACAATGGACAATGGGACAACATCGAGTACCTCATCATGAGAAGGTGATACCGAGTGGTTATTAGACCTAGATACATCCTCTTCACTAGATGCATGCTTAGCAGAAGACGAACCACAATGTTAAGACATCCTCGCGAATTAGTGCACTAGAAATCGTTGACGAATAGATCCTCTTTGGGTTACTAAGATGAGAAAGTTGTTGAGGAGAGAGAGAGAGAGAGAGAGCAATAGATTGGCTCGAGGGAAGATAATCGACAATGATTTGAATAGGTGGACTTTGATGAGTACTTTTTAAATTTTTTGGCTCTAAAATAGCATATGTGTTATACCAAAATAAATGATATAAGAAAACTTGGATGATATTCCCGAACGCTTTTAATTGCAATAAACCCTTGTATATATTACCATCTAGTTTTCTTCTTGGGACCTTGAAGTCTTTAATTATAATATTGACACCTTTATTCTGAGACCGAAATACATGTTCTCTAATTTGCGTAGTTTGTAGACCAAGGTAATAGAGTAGGCCATCATATTTTGACTTCATTTTTTTAAAATAATGTTGAGGCATCTTATCAGACATTTCACTAGACACAACATAATTAACACATGTTTGAGTGCCTATCAGTTCACTTTCCTCTTTCTTCATGCAAGAGTTACTTAGCCCTTGAGGGACCCATATATATCAGTCTTATTTAGTCCTGACTCCTCTCATTACCACTTCACTCTTCTTATTGAATACGATACACTCAATTTTAGAGAAATCTACTTTGTACCCCTGATCACATAATTGACTTATACTTATCAAATTGGTTGTCAACCCTTGTACAAGTAGCACATCATTCAGGTTTGGTCCTACTGAGCCCTTTAGAACCCTAACTCCTTTGATTTCACCTTTGGATCCATCACCAAAGGTTGCATAGATAGTGGAGTAAGGTCTGACATCCATCATCAGATTCCTGCTGTATGTCATATGCTTCGAACAACCACTGTCAAAGTACCAGACATCTTTGGCTCTACTTCTGATTGAGGAATGAGCTATAAGACTAGTAACTTTATTATTAGGGACCCAATGCTTTAATTTCTTGCTATTTGATCCCGCCTTGTCATCCTTGATAGGAAGGGTATCATAAGGCAACCCATACAGCCTAAAACAGAAAGGTCTTATATGACCAAATCGACCACAGTGATGGCATCTCAGTGTTGGTACTTTTCTTGGTATAGATGGCATTACTTTTGCCATGATGTTGAGACATCTGATTTGACAATTTTGGTTTGCACTTAAGTTGAGTGTGTCGCTACCGCGAAAATTAACAGAGTCGCCACTAACATATTTATCCTGAAAAGGAAGGGAACGCCAGCAAACCACAAAACAAAACAACGGTCTCACGACCAGAGAAAAGGGTAAGGGAGTCGGTTACGCGAGGGGAAGGTATTAGCACCCCTCGTGCCCATCGTACTCGATGGTATCCACGCTTATGTCTAAACCTATGGGTGTGTAAGCAAACTGCGCTAATCTGGACTTAAAATGCATGCAAAATGTAGGGAAAAGAAAGAGTTATACTCGCACGGGCCCTACCCCGCTGCCTACGTATCTGTTTTGCAGAATCAGAGGTACCGTAGCTCGGCTAACTAATTTCTTTTTGTTTTGTGTTTTTTAGGTGAACGAGTTACATTCACACTCCGCTGCTCGACCTTTGGAGACTTATGCTTGGGAATGGAGCGAAAATAACAAGCTCTTAAGAAAAGAAAATCAAAGAGTGTGGTTTGTGTTTTAAAGAATGCATGAGGAAGACCTAAGCTAAGGGGGAAAGCTTGCTACCTAATGTTATCATACAAAGGGTGCAAATCTAAGCTAAGCTAACAACCTACGAGAAAAAGGGGAAGCACACAATAATATCACACAAACGAGCATCCGCTCGTGAAGCAAACAAAACCAACGGTACTGACCGAATGGTAGAAAAGCGGTCCCGCCATAGCCAAGGGGAGCAGCTCAACCCAAGTCAACCAAGCATTAGACCTCGCGAAAATGATCGGGCCATAGACAAGAGGGCGGACCCCTCTCAGTAACCAAGCCGTCACGGATCGTAAAGGAAAACGGTGCGTACGTACACCGAGCATCAACGTCGAGCGACGCGAGCTATAGGAAAGGCGGGGGTCCGGCTACATGAACCCTTTTCCTGACATACTCGATAACAAGATCTTGTGCTGGTTCAGAAGCAAGCAACGCGTAACGTGCGCTTACTGAACAGACTCGATGAAACTAGGCGGGGGTTGATTGCTAACCCTTTCCGCGTGCCTTCCATGAGGACTTAACAGAGTGCCATATAGGACTTATTACACCGTGACTCCCTGCCGCAAAGCACAAATATAAACACACCAACAAAAACAGAGCCTCTTCCGAGGACTTGGCCAGATGAATGTCTAGGTCCTACTTCTCATGTTAAAGGATGAGGCGAGAAAGCGATAAAGTGCGAGAAAAGTAAAATGAAACGGGATCAATACCAAACGGATGATGATCCGTAAACTAGAGAGAAGCGAAGCGAAGAAACTAGGAATCCCGCGAGCGAGCTAGCAAAGCAAAAGCAAATGGTCAGCACACCGATTAGCCCCAAAAGCGCACAACGGTCAACGTATGCATCAAGCATGATCACAATACACCTGCAAGAGGAACAAGCAAACCAAACAAGCAGATATAAAGCAAAAGGGATCGTGTCTCCCGGATGAGAACACGATACGAGTGAATAGGATTGTGTCCCGCAAATGAAACGGAACACACAAGTAACAGGTGCCGATCGCTGACTATCCAAGAGCCTTGCACACTAGCACACAAGTTAGAGATAACAAACATCGCAATCGGAATTGCGTTATTACCATAAAACGAAAGGAAAACGACAAGTAAGGTAAACATGAAATGGACAATGAAAAATCAAAGAGAAAACAAACATGAATGATCTACAAGCTAATGGAAACTAAGCATCTAGTAAGATAGTACATCTCATAAGCTTTCCGACGATATAAAGAACGTGCAAATCGGAGTTACGAGTAAAAAGTTATGCAAGTTTGAAGTTAGGGAAAGAAAACATAAAAATTACACACAGGAACCGGTTCCCACCTAGGGACAACCCGGTTCCTGGTACAAAATACCAGAGAGGCAACATTTTGGAAAACTGGGAACCGGTTCCCACCTAGGGACAACCCGGTTCCTGGTACAAAAACACAGAGAAAGGCCAAATTAGCACGCTGGGAACCGGTTCCCACCTAGGGACAACCCGGTTCCTGGTACAAAAACCAGAGAGTCAAAAATTCATGAAGCTGGGAACCGGTTCCCACCTAGGGACAACCCGGTTCCTGGTACAAAAACACAGAGAATGGCCATTTTGGATTGAGTGGGAACCGGTTCCCGCCTGGGACAACCCGGTTCCTGGCGTATAAAAATAGAATTTTGCACACTTTTGAAACCTTGGAGCCGTTCGCACTCAATCCAAAAACGTACCAATTCGAGATTAATCACAAACAAACATCAGATATCATGGTATACATGCATTCACACATCAACGATCCACATGTCAACAATTATGCCAAGTGCGACGCGTCAAACAAAGCAAATATCAATCGAGAATATGGCACATGCATTTATACGAACACATTGAGTACATCGCAAGCAACACAAATTATCAACAACAATTATACGCACAAAATTACCAACAAATCACATATTCAACCACGAGTAACACAATTCATCATCAACGGATATCAATTACATGAAATGAACATCAATTCTAAACATAATCCACATGAAAACGATCAATTCGAGCAAAAAATACGCAAATTCACCGATCAATCATCATCAATCATCCATTAATCAAGAACAAGAGGTAGATCTAGATTTGAATTCACATATAATCAACAATTAAGCACTTAATTCAAGGTTCAAGGCTTACCGGATGAAGATCCAAACCGAAGCGCGAACACGAACACGATCACGATACGAATGCGAACACGACACGAACTCGAAAACGAAATCCGGAATGAGGGAGAGAGAGAGGCGCGCCACTCTATGTGGAGAGAGGAAGAGAAATTCGAACTTTGATCCTTGATTCTTCAATTCATGTTCTTGATCTTGATGAAAATTGATGAATCTTGATGAAAGTTTTATGTGATTTGTGGTTTTGATTCAAGAGAATTGAGAGAGAATTGAGAGAATGTGTTTGTGAAGAATTGGTGAATTGAAATTATGAGAGTTCCCCCTTGATTTGTGAAGAGAAAAATATTTATATAGCGTCAACGCGAAATGTCCAAATTGCCCTCGGTGCGTCTTATTTTGGCTCGTTTTTAAGGAAACTCGGTTCGGCTCTGAATTACGGAACGAGACCAATGCCACTGTGAAGATGACCAAATTCTTGACTCGCCGCTGCGAGAATCGTCTCAATCCGATAAGCGATGAAGAAAATACGCCTGTTTGAATGACGAGAAACGCCGATTCATCTGGTGCGACTGTGCAGAATTTTGTGAGTACCGCTCAAAGAACTCGATGAAACCCTATCTTCGGCTCAAAATCTGAACAAGCATGTGTGACGAAGAAACGAAGCTAACGAAATTTCCAAGAAAATGCCGCCGGAACGGACTTCATACGATAAAAATCGAAGAAGTTACGAATTTTCAAACTCGGCGCGACATACTCGAAAACACACTTTTTACCGAAACAACGCGACGATCCTTAAAATTCTGGGAATTTTCCATGCATAATTGGCCTTCGGTCTGAACATACGAAATCTTGGTAATGATGGTACGGAGATCTAGTTAAATTTTCAAGTGAATCCGACGAGCGGATTAGGAGATATGAATTTTCCGAGGTCCGAAACCTTACATTCAGCATTGTTTTTCACTACGAAACCTCAAGTAATTTGCAAATCTGGCAACCTTCCTCAAAGAATTGGCTTCCGAGCCGAACACGAAAGTTGTAGATATCATGAAAACAGTCAAGTCAACGCGGGAACTTAGTTCATATCACCTTCCAAGTATGACTTGCGAATTTTCTCGTATTTCCACTGTTTAAACCATTTTTCACACCTTATCTTCATAAACCCATGAAAACTCTTTATTATTTTTTTCCATTTTTGAATGACGAAATAAACGTCATTATTAACTTATAGCTCAAATAAAGAGGGCAAATTTTGGGGTGCAACAGAGTGGAAACTGAAACAGGTCTCTTATTTTCGTTGAATCCTAATCCACCCATGTCTTCTGTTACTCTTTCCATTCGTAGGATCTCATCTAGCAGGTTAGTCCCATTATTCAGCATCCTGACAGACTTGTGAACCCTGTCTAGTTCAAACTTCAAAGAGACCACTTCTTCTTCCAATCTGGTCATAGTTTTCATCTGGTATTCCCATTCTATTTTTAGATTGTGTATGAGATCTTTTTGTTTCTCACTTATATGATATAGTTTTTTGAATGATGCAGCCAATTCATCATAAGTTTGCTCATCATCAGTACTTGAGGCTTCAGATGTCACCCATCTTCCAGTCAGGGCTTTCACATGCTTGCTGGATTTTTCATCACAGTCACTCTCAGACCACTCTTTAGTCTAAGTTATAGATGAACCTTTCTTCTGTTTCCTGAGATATGCAGGACATTCAATTTTAGACTGTCCAGGACCTTCACATTTATCGCACTGTATACCCTTTTCTTGTGAGGACTTATCTTCAGCTTTCCATCTTCCAGCATCATTCAAATTGAAGATGTCAGATGAGTGGTCCTAGACATTTGATATAGGATTTCTTCCCATCTGCTTCATTACCCTGTGGAATTGTCTTCCGAGCAGAACTATGGCATAGGAAATTCCTTCATCTAAATCCAGATCGCAGTCTTTCATACCGACTTCAGTGTTGGCAGCAAAAGTTATGCTTCTATTCTTTTTATCGGCCCTATTATTGATGCTTAACTCAAACGTTTGAAGAGATCCTACTAGATCATCCAATCTCATCCGGTTAATGTCTTAATAATTTCCCATGCATCCTTTGCTACTTCACACGTGTTCACCAACCTAAAGATGTTCTTGTCAATTCCATTGAAGATGGCATTTAGGGCTTTAGAATTTCCAAGAGCAAGATCATCCTCTTCTTTTACCCAGTATTCTCCAGGATTCAGTACAATAGTGGGTTGTTTGTCTGCTCCTATAACAACAGGATGCTTCCAGCCTTTTAAGACAGCCTTCCAGGTTTGGCTGTCAATGGATTTCAAGAAGGCCACCATACAAGGTTTCCAGTAGTTATAATTGCTTTCATTCAGATTAGGTGGTCTGTTTAAAAATCCTCCTTCCTTGGCCATCGTACCAGAAATTACCTCCCTAGATCTCACTCAGATGCAGAGCAGGTTGACTGCTCTAATACTAATTGAAATACTAGTATCAGATATGTGATGTCGATTGAGATGTCATGACACAAATATCTGTTGATGAAACTGATAACTCAACCAGCAGCAGTAATGGAAACAGTGCAGAAAGTAAAGAACACAGTGATATGTTAACCCAATTCGGTGACAAACACAAGTACTCTGGGGGCTATCAAGTCAGGAACGAAACCAATATTCAATAGTATCAATTCAGAGTTAAACTCTCTGTTTACAACTCCTCACTTAATCACTACCCTTCCTATGACTTCTACCTAAGACTCACCTAGGTATGGGGCCCTCCTCAAATCCCTTCAATAACAACACCCTGTGACAAAATAACACAAACAATAAAAATCGAAGACACTCTTCCAAGACACACAATCCTCAAGGCTTAAAATCTTATGAGGACGAAATACTCTCCTTACTTAACAACTTCAGAGATCATACATCATTCAGCACCTACAGACTTGTGAATGCACACATATGAAACTTACAGCACAAATAAGGATTCCTTAATAAATCGCCACACATCACAATTAGGATTAGCTGAACTCTTAAAGATCAACAATAGCCAGTAGTCATGGGCTTGGGTCAATCATTAAATAGAGTTCTAGAACACCCAATAGATCCTCCACGAAATCAGGTCATACTTATTCCAATATTGTTGGAGTAGCTAGAGTAAATTCATCATGTGATTACACAACCAGTTAAACAACTGACAAACAAAACCCTAAAATAAACCCTAAAACAGAAACTGTTGCTCACTTCAGTTTCAAAAACCTAGGATGTTAAGACATCTGCTTTGACATCTTCGAGCATCCTAACAAAATGTTTTACCGTAATTGCTGCCAACACAGAACCAACAGTCACCATGTCTGTCTCAAAGCTATGAAGCAAGAGACATATTGTTCACCTTGAAGCCCGTAGGCAAATGGTGTATTGTTCTTGGAGGAAGCTTTGAAGTAACTCCAAGTTATTGTTCTTAGTCAAGAGTCTTGACTAGGTATTGCCAAGGAAGTGTGTCTTCCAAACTGTTTGTCTGTGTGATCAAATGTTGGTGATTAGGTCGTTGTTACAGACCTTAGGACTAGAAACCTCTACAACATCACTGAGGTGATTGGAAGTGGGATGGAGATATTTCAATTATAGAGAGTATCTAGATAGAAGGGTCATTGGGTAGGAATTAAGTGAAGAGTTGTAAACCGGGGAGTTTTGCTTTGAATTAATATTGCTGATAGTGAACTTCATTACTGGCTTATTATGCCCCCAGAGTAGGTGTGTTTGTCACCGAACTGGGTAAACAATTCTGTGTGTACTTTATTTTTCAGTAACTACTTTAACTGTCAATATCTTGCATATGTTGTTAATAGCATATCAGATGTATCGACATTTTATATGACATCTGAAGTCTAACTGTTATATTAGAATTTCATATATATATATATATATATATATATATATATATATATATATATATATATATATATATATATATATATATATATATATATACATGGAGCATATCAAGTGATAGCATTTTATAATGAGAGAAATAATTATCAACCATTGGATTCATCAAGAGAGAGAATGTTAATACATTAATGTGGGTATTAATTTCTCTTTCTTGATGAATCCAATGATTGATATTTGTTCCTCTCATCTCTCATTATAAAATACTCTCACTTGATATGCTTCATATATATATATATATATATATATATATATATATATATATATATATATATATATATATATATATATATATATATATATATATATATATATATATATATATATATATATATATATATATATATATATATATATAATATAATATAATATGATATCTTCCTGGAATATTCTCACAAACATAAGAATTTCTCTTACACACAATCAATCACAAAATTTTATTTAATTAAAAATTAAATACAAGAATTTCTCTCTCTTTCGTAATCAAAACCACCCCATGAATTCAAGACATTGGCCCAATTATATGAGTAATGTATATAATTGTATATGTCACTATTGCGAAGAAATTGAAGATTTGTTAACCCCGAAGCTTATGGGTTTATATTTTGTTTACATTAATTGTAATGCGGGTATGTGTTTAATCTTGATTATGTCTAGCATCACATCATTGTATATAATTCCGAAATCATTAAACCATAGTCTCGTGTAAAACATTTTTGGATTTGAAATTATGCACATGATTTGAAACTATGAGAATAGGTAAGTTATATGAGAATATGAAAATGAATCTGAATCCTTAGATTTTAAAATAAATGGTAGAGATTATATGTCATTATTTTTTTCTCTCTCCTCCATTATTAAAATAAATGATGCAGGAGAGAGAGAAAAAAAGAATGACATATAATCTCCACCATTTATTTTAAAACTTAATGGTCGAAATTCATTCTCACATTCTCATATAATTTACCCATTCTCAATAGCTATGTCCTATATATATATATATATATATATATATATATATATATATATATATATATATATATATATATATATATATATATATATATATATATATATATATATATATATATATATATATATATAAAACTGTTATCTTCTATTTTGTTTCTATGATATGCATATTTATGATCTTGAGGCATATGATATGCCCCGGTTACATTAACTAGGCTTAGTCATATCTATTTTGCTTCTTGGGTTATAAAGGATAGTATAGATGATGATTATGGAATGCTTAGTCAACATATATGTATTATTTGTTCCAGTTTTTTGTTTCATCCACATCATTGTTTTTGTCCTTTATAATCTTGGAAGTTGTTATTGTATGTTATTTCTTTAGTAGAATAAATGATGCTAATGTTGAAAACTTCACAAATCATATCAAAAAACATGAAGAAAAATTGGGTTCCTTAATTCTCAATCGAATCACTTAACACAATACGTACTTGACTTACATGGTTTGTTCTGAAATATATCCATGTTTGCACTTATTATATTCTGGATTTATTTATTAGACAGTGATTAGAGTTTAAGATGAAGTGATAAACCCTTATTTAGTGCACTTATACTATTTATTCCTGTAAGTAATATATTTTAAGGTTATTACCATTTTATCCCTTGTCATATATGCTATTTCTGGTTTATCTCTGTAAATTTTTCTTTAAAAAAACAACCTTACCATTTTAAAATAATAACAATTTAGCCCTTAAAGTCTAAATCTGCAAGTTATTACTTGCGGATTTTGACTTTATGGACTAAATTGTTAGTATTTTGAAATAATAAGGTTGTTTTTTTAAATTTTTTTTTACAGAGGATAAACTAAAAATGACCTATATAATAAGGGGGTAAAATGGTAATAACCCTATATTTTAATGAAGAATTTTTTTTTTCATAAGCAAGGGATTATATAAATAGAGAACTAGGGGTTCTCAACCCGAATACAATGATCAGCGGGAAAAACCCGACAAAATGAAAATTACAAGCCAATTACATTACGAAAGGAAATCCAAAGGATCCTTGCAAAAATCGTAGAAATTGTAATTGGAATTAGTAATATTCCCACAAAAAGACCATCGCCACACCGTAAGCTTTATATTCCAAACAATATTATTAACGGTCCAACCATCGTTCCGGAAGCATACGCCATTTCTAGCTACCCAAAGGCACCAAGTAACCGCTAACCAAACCAACCCCAATTTACACCTCTTAACTTTCTTGAATTTAAAGAACGAATGCCACTCCATAAAACTAGTTAAGCAATCATCCTCCTTCCTATCTCCTATACCAACCCATAATGCTATGTCATTCCAAATCCTTTTTACCACCCAACAAACAAAAAAAGTATGCCTAGCCTTTTCTATATCCACACCACAAAAAGAACAAAATAAATTATCTAAGGGGAGAGATATACCTCTAGACACCAATAAATCCTTTGTAGGGAGCCTATTGTGAAATAATCTCCACCCGAATGCCTTTATTTTGAACGGCACCTCCAACTTCCACAAAATTCCAAAAGCTTCGTAGCATTTAATAGGAGGACCAAAAGGAGTTAAACTCTTCAAAAGAAAAGAATAACAAGAAGCTACCGAAAACTCAATGTCCTCATTGTTACACCACTCCACTTCATCTCTCCCCTCATTACGACCTTCCGCACCGCCCAAGAAACTCCTCAAAACCGCCACCTCCCCATCATGATTATCCGCCTCTATACCGAAATCTCCCCATTTCCAACCGTCACTACTCCATCCACCCATCGCCGCCACGGAAGCAATTTTTAATTTAGAAGCTTCGAAAAGGACCGGAAAAAGGACTTTCAAAGGAGCTCCTCCCCACCACTTAGCAAACCAAAACGGAGTATTAAAACCATTGTTAATGAAGAAACTACTACAATCCACAATCGGATCACAACACCGGCCATGGGAGATATTAACAAGATCCCTCCACCAAAAAGAACAACTCGATGTAGGAGACAACCCCTTATCCCCACTCAACATCTTGTAAGAAAGATCACCATAACGAGCTTTCAAAATAGAGAACCAAAGAGAATTGGTACCTTGAAGAATCTTCCATCTCCACTTGAAAAGGAGGGCCAAATTAAACAAAGCAATATTTTTAACTCCCAATCCTCCCTTATCAAAATAAAGATTAACATCCCTCCATTTCACCCAATGAATCTTCCTTTTATTCTCCATCCCCCCCATAGAAAATTACTTTGAATGGTGGTAAGGTTTTTTATCACTTTCGGAGGGATTTTGTAGAAGGACATAGTGAAAATAGATAAAGAACTAAGAACGGATTTAAGAAGAGTGATTCTACCTCCCAAATTAAGAAACCGATTCGTCCGCCCTTCCAAGCGATTCTTCAACTTCAACACGAGCGGGTTCCACGTATTTTCCTTTCTTGGATTAAAGCCGATAGGAATTCCAAGGAAATAAAAATTGCTCTCTTCCACTTTGCAAGAAAGAACATGGGAAGCCGCTTCCAAGAAATAAGAATTAGAATTAATCCCAATAAGCTTGCTTTTTTGGTAGTTAATTCCGAGACCCGATACCACCTCAAAAGCACGAAGAACCACCTTAATAGCCCTAATTTGCTTCCAACTACCTTCCCCCACTAAGAGTGTATATATCATCCGCAAATTGAAGAATATCCACCCCACACAATCTCTTAATGTCAAATCTTGCATAATCCCCCATCTCAATAGAACTTTTCACCAAAGCCGATAAACCTTCGGCAACCAAAACAAAAAGAAACGGAGAGAGAGGATCGCCTTGTCTCAATCCCCTAGAAACCACGAACTCCTTGGTTGGACTCCCATTAACAAGAATCGACATATTACTATTGAACACCAATAGCTCCATCCACTTCAACCACCTTTGACCAAAGCCCATCCTTTTCATCATGTATCTCAAAAAATTCCAACTAACTTTGTCGTAAGCTTTCTCGAAGTCAACTTTAAAAAGAATGCAATTTTTACCTTCCTTTCTTGCATAGTCGACCACCTCATTCGCCACCAAAACACCGTCCAACAATTGCCTACCGGGAACAAAAGCGGTTTGACACTTAGAAATAATCGAAGACAACACCTTTTTTAATCTTCCCGCCAAAAGCTTTGAAACAACTTTATACATGCAACCTACCAAACAAATGGGTCGATAATCTCCCAAAGCTATCGGATTGGATTTCTTAGGAATCAAAGTCAAAAAAGAAGAGGTGATCGCTTTCGATATAGAGTTACCATCAAAAAGTACTTGAAATAACGAAAAAAGTCCTCTTTAATAAAAGACCAACAATTCTTAATGAAAAGAAAAGAGTAACCATCCGGACCCGGACTCTTGTCTCCCCCACACTCCCACATCGCCTCCTTAATTTCGGCTTCTAAAAAAGGCTTCTCAATATCCGCCGCTTCCAAAGAATTGATAGAATTAAAGGGAATACCATCCAACACCGGTCGACTCGCTTCGGTTTCTAGGAATTTGTTCTCGAAAAAATTGAACACCGCCTCTTTTACATCTTCAACCGAGTCCACCAAACCCTCCGGAGTAGAAAGAGGACCTAAATGATTTATCCTTCTCCTTTGTTTCATCACCTTATGGAAAAAGCCGCTATTTGAATCTCCCTCCTTAATCCACTTAACTCTAGATTTTTGAAGTAGCATATTTTCTTTTATCTTCAAATTCCTCCAAAATTTAGCGCAAGCTTCATTCCTCAAAGCAAAATTATCATCAAAAGAAGCATCATTATCGGAAACTAACCTTTCATCGGCAATATTCAAATCCCGGATTCCATCTTCCATTTCCAACTCTATCTTCCCAAAAACCTCTTTGTTCCATCTTCTAAGTTTGTCTTTTAGTAAACGAAGCTTTTCCTTTAAAATAAAATCTCCTCTACCTTCCACCTTCATGCTTTTCCATTCTTTCTCCACAAAAGGAATGAACAAATTAGATGAAAACCACTCATTATTGAATCTAAAAGGCTTCGGTCCCCAATCCAAACCATCCATTACTAACCAAACCGGGCAATGGTCCGATATGTCTCTATCACCTATGACTTGACCAACCACACCCCAATCCACAACAATGCTACTAGAAATAATAAAGCGGTCTAAACGACTCATAGATTTGCCGTCACCGCTAAACCAAGTGAATTTTTTACCTTTACATGGCACATCCACTAAAAGGCTTTTATCAATGAAGTCCGAAAAAAGCTCCTCTTCGTAATGATTTGTTGCCGCCGTTCTCCCCTTCCTTTCACTAGAGTTTTTTGTAGCGTTAAAATCTCCTCCCATTATCCATTCGCCATCTTTGAATGCTCCTTTCAACTCTAAAAGCTCCTTCCACATCTCCTTTTTCTTGCTCAACAAACAAGAAGAATAAATATTAACGATGTAAAAAATCTTATTCTTCCACTCCACTATATTGCCCAAATACCCATCTCCCTTAAAACTTCCCACCACCACCACCTTACTACTATTCCAAAGAGTGATCAAACCTCCCGACCTCCCCAAAGAATTAGAGAAAGAAAATCCAACCTCCGGATTGTGCCAAAAGCTCTTCGCCATGTTATCCCCCATATTAGTAATTTTTGTTTCTTGAATCATAAACATATCCGCCTTAGAATTTTTAATAATAGAACAAATTCTCTTCCTTTTAAGAGAATTAACACCCCCTCTTATGTTTAATGTCCCAATAATCATGGTTCACCTTTAGAATACTCCTTCCGTCCTTCCCCATTCACACTACTTCCAACAGAACAGTCCCGTCTCAAAACCATTTTCTTCCCACATCCATCCACATCTACCACCCCCAAAACCTCCATAGCATCCCATAAATCCCCTCCATATCTTTTTTCTAGAAACTTCCATTGACGACGGTTATTACGAACAATGTCGGACTCTTCTGTTTGATTTCCATAAGAAACTAAACCCCCATTGTATGAGCCTTCATCCCTGGCCACCCGTTCTAAATTGATAGTCGCAACATTGTCATCCGTTCCCCCATTGTGCACACAACGCTGACTCATGAACTTAATTCCACTACCTTGCCGCTTTGCTGCCTTCCCACCCTTACAACACGGTTTCTTCCTCCCTCCTTTACAGAAAGCACACAGGTCGTTTAAGGATTTTCTTCGAACTAGCCTTATTCTCCGACCCTCCTCCAGCACCGCTTGAGACTTAATACTGGAGCAATTAACAGCATCTCGTGGAGAGGCAGAAGCCACGATAAGCTCACGCCCTGCGTAATTTATCTTTTCCAGATCAGCGGAAATTCCGTCCCGATAACGAGACACAACCTCGTCAAAGCTTCCCGAGATAGCATGGTTTCCCAAGGCAATACTGTCAGTAGCTAGTGGCGTTTCGGGCAGCATCGAAGAAGATCCCCTTTGAGCCATAACCACAGAAGAATTAACAGGACAATCCACCAAATTAACACCATGACCGCCCCCCGACGACATGCCCTTCAAACCTGTTCCACATAAATGATCACCGTCACCCTTCATGTTATCCTCAGATGAAAACTGTTGAATTGTATCATTAGAAAATTCCGTAACTAAATCCTCCTCTCCATCTCCATTGAGGTCCTGCCAAACTCTATCCTCGTCAGCCGAAGAAGATACGGAGTCCACTGTATCCGGAGTCTCGACGTTACTGCGAACCAACCCCGTAACCTCCTCTCGAACCACCAATTTAAACATTTTGCCATCGATATTAGCTTGAACAACATCCGAGATTTGAAGATCAAGTCTGATCTTAATCAGAATCCTTGCCACATCAAAGACATCCCCTTTTGCGGTTCTCTCATCGATGCACAAAAAACTCCCCCAAAACTCCGCTAGAGCCACGAAGAAAGAAGGCTTCCACGCATGAACCGGAATACCATAAATTCGCAGCCATACGTCTCTGCTCTCCGCTACCATTCCTTCCTCCCACCTCTTTATATCTGAGAACCAACTTTTCCACCATGTTCCGCCTTCAGCTATTAGGTCTTCGATGAAACCTTCCTCCCTGTCTTTCAACAAGCAGACATCTCCTCCCAACGGTGTAACTCTCACTGCAAAAATACCCTCCATCTCCAAGATTTGATATATGAGTTATTTTATCTGCAAAGATTTTTTTTACTGATGAAGTTTTTGAAGGTATCATTCTGGTAATGTGGGTACACCAAATACTGTGATAAATATCTTTCTTTTTTTCGAGGAAGAAAATAACTGGTATGGTCAATTTTAGGGCATCTGTCCATTAGCAGTGCTGCACACCTTCGCAATTTAATGACGTATACAGGATGGTTCAGGTCTGCTTTAGTTTTTTCATGACTAAAAATATCTCAGTCTCTATTTATATCTCTAACTTCCTAATGTATCTCTAGCTTATTAAGATATTAACACTTTTTCATGATAAATGCAGGTACTTGGCAACTGCATCTTCTTATAATACTGTCAAAATATGGAATATTGATGGTTTTACATTAGAGAAGACTTTGATAGGTAATTTGTGAAATTATGTGGTAAAATACTCCAAAAAGTATATCAAAAATGCCAAAGTTACAACGGTATTTATACACCATTGTAATATATTAAAGTTGTAGTGCTCGGTGATTATAAAAAGTAATTTAATGAAGGTTGTTCTTAAAAACCGTGGTGATAAATTATGCATAACAAACTTTGATTCCTATCAATACATTTTTTTCTAGTTTTTCGAGTACTTTAAGCTTGTGTCACTTAAGTCTATTAATATTAAAAACATAAATTGAGAATGATTTAACAACAGTGGATTGACTCAACTGTTGTTAGATTATTTAAATATCCACTACGGTTGAATTGTTCAACTGTAATTAAAGGTTTTACTGATAAATTAAAACAAAACTTAGTCTACATTTCTTTCATAAGATGTCCTTGGCGAACAAGCGAACCAGAGACGACATCGGAAGCATAGTCTGTATCATTATCATATCCATTCATTTGGAACTCGAATCTTCACCCTCCTCGTTCATTTTAATCGCAAATCTTCAACATCTTCATTCTTGCTCTTGTCCTCATCTTCGAAGTTTGGTACTCTTCATCTTCGGTTTTCATTCCTTTTTCTGGGTACATGTTGCTTGCTTCATATTTCGTTAAATGTCTTATATTGTTCTTGGTTCATATTTACCATTTATTTGTTGTTCTATTTGTTTTCATGTTGTATATTGTACATGTTTCATATATTTTTGGTTTTTCTGTTGGATATAGAAGTGAACAAATATATTATATTGTTGTGATGGATATGCATATGCTTAAGGTTTAGAGTTATTTTTTTTTATGAATATGCTTTAGTTTTTTGATATGGTTTTGTTTTAGATTTTGGTGTGTCATTCACATTATTATTCGTGTATAAATTTCAGAAGTTTTTACGGATCATAGTTGGATGAAAATCGATAAATTAGGTTTGGTTTTTGAGAAAGGAGTTCTTGAATTCCTTGAATATGCTGATCAAAATCTTCCCGACAATAAAGGTATATTTTATTGTCATTGTGTTAATTGCGTGAATATTGATAAAGGTACAAAGGATGAAATATTCCATTACCTAAATTGTGATGGTATATGTCAAAATTATACAATATGGACGTGGCATGGTGAGGTGGATAAAGAGGGAAGTCGGCACCACAAAGTCAAAATAAATATAGATGAAGATCAATATATGGTTGATCAACTAGAGGATATGTTCCGTGATATTGAAGAATCTTCTTTTAAGAATGCTCGTATTTATGATACTTTATGTAGTGATAACGACAACCCTTTATATAAGGGATGCACAAGTTTTACACGATTGTCTGCGGTGTTAAATTTGTTTAATCTAAAGGAAAAAGTGGATGGTAGGATAAAAGTTTCACGGAGTTACTTGATATGCTAAAGAAAACGTTACCAGAAGATAACAATTTGCCGGATCGTTGTTATGAGGGCAAGAAGATTATTGTGTCGGTGGGTTTGGAGTATATTAAAATACATGCATGCTGTAATACGGTGAACTGACTTTTAGAAAATGTCGCGGTAAGCAAGAGTCGCCACCGACTTTTATTTTATCCAATTTAAAGAAAGGCTAAAAGAACAGAAAAAACCTTTTAAAGAAACTTTGAGTTCGGGGGGGTAATTTATACAAAGGGAAGGTGTAAGGCACCCTTTGCATCCATGGTTTTCCATAGGCTCTTAATTGCTTAGCTCTTTAGTTTTCAAAGGTTTAGAAATGAAATAAGGACTTTAGCTTGTAAATAAGCGTAGCCTTTTTGAAGGTTTTTGATAAAAAAAAGGGTAAAAAGAATTTAAACTAGAGCAAGCAATTAGGAGGTAATTACCTTAAAATTATAAAAATTCTTTTAGCCTTTCAGGGCTATCCATACCATAGGAGGGTAGGAAGTCCTTTTATTGGAGGTTGAAGGGTCATCGAAGTTATCGTTCGCCACAAGACTGTCCCTGCCATGAAAGGGCATGTAGTCTAAGGGAAGAATGAGAATAGTTATTTTTAGGCAACCGAAGAGGACGCCTTAGCAATCGAAAGGGACTATCACATCATATCGTAGGCAACTTCGAGGGACAAGATCATATAACCGAAGGCAACATAGAAGGGACTTATGATCTTTTGTGATGAGAATGAACTGGGGGCAACATTTTCTGTGGCATCCTCGGAATCCGAGGGACTTGACTATTCTGTAATGAAATGGCAACAAGGTAACAGGCAACAGGAAACATGAGGGGTTACCATAAAAGGTGTGTGGGTGCACAATCACGTGATTCAGTTCAGATATATTATCTTGTAAATTAGTTATTCTAATTCTGTTCAGAGTTTCACTCCCTAAAATTACTAACCACGCAGTTATAATATAACAGTTTAAGTGCCTTCAAGGCAAAATAATACAAACCAGGAGCAGTTACAAAATATCAACCATAAGGAAGGGGAAAAAGCAGTAAGATAACCCAATAAAATAATAGGTTAAACACAAGTAATAATATCAGAGAAATTAAAGGAGAATGAGTTTTAGGGATACCGAAGGTTTGAGCTTTAATCGGTTGATAACCCTGAAAATTAATGAAGAAAAAAACAAGGGTGAGTGCATTACAAATTCATTAGCGGTTGAAGCAACTCTAATTTAATCCATAAGACAAAAATAAAAGTAAAATGATATTAAATTAAATAAAAAATTTAAAGACTTAGCTTTTCGATCTGGTATGGCGCATGGCTGAAGGACCTTTTGATTAACCCTGAAAATTAGGCACAAAGAAGAGGGATGTTAGTGTATTAGTGATCTAATGACAAACCTCGCAACCTTGATTAGGGCACAAGTTAACCATAGTTAATATAATAAAAAAAACTAAGTTAATTAATTATTGGGTTTACCCTAATTAATTAAATTGACAAAAATAGGTTTTCGATTAAATTATCTAACCCTAATAAGTAATTTAATCAATTAAAAGAAATATTAACCGAATTAAATAATTAAATAACTAAATTAATTTAATCATTTAATCATTTAAATCAAATAAAAATTATTATTAACAACTAAATCAAATTAATTATTTAATTATAAAATAAATATTATTAAAAATAAATGATTATGATTTTATAAAAAAGAAAAAAAGAAATTAAAAGAAATCTTATATAAAAAATAAATTAAATAGAGCTAGTATTGAATAAATAGAAATAAAAAAAATTTGGGAAACTTAGCTTGCGATCCAGTGTGGGCCAGCGTATGAGGTCCATGGTGCATCTGCGTTTTCATAGGCGTTGGATGAATGGAGAGAGAGATATCACATGGCTGGATGGATAAGGCGCATGGTATGCACAGACTATGAACACACCTGATCCCAAGACTTCTTCATCCAAAGCGCGCGCCTTTTTATTTTTAAACTGGCCAATGAGAGGACGACAACGCAACGTCTCCTTCCTTGGGAAATTGCAGAACACACTTTTACAACGTTTTTTTGAAGCGCTATAAAAGGTCCATACTTTTTACACCTGCGAAATCAAAAGGCATCCAAAACACAACAAAAATCTTTCGCGACCACGCTATTGCGATCGTCCAGACACCACGAGTTCCATGGTAGCTATGAATTAGCCTAATTTTCTATTAATCAGAAAGCCCTAATTCGAGAGCTATGAACCCTAACATGGTGAAACTCGTATCACGCACAGATTCTTCAATTAAACTATCCAGGAACATCACATACATCATCACAAACATGAATATGCAATCAAAACATGTTAAAAATGCATGAATCAATAGAATCGATCAAGGGAAAGTGAGTGCAAACCGTGGCTCTCCATGGGCGATTCTGTAAGTGTTAGGCCTTGGTAACGTTTGGAAATTCTTCAGTGATGCCTCAGGAATGTATTGGAATCAACCAAGCACCTTGAATTGGTCTGCAAATCAGAATTCGAATTTGAGATTTCTTGGAATTTCGGAGCTCGGACTAGGGATCTTAGATGCTGAAAAAACCTCTCTAGGGGTTTGGAATGATTAGGTATATATAGTAGAAGGATTTAGGTTAGTTATTTTGAAGAAAATCCAATCCAATCTTTGATTTGCAATTTTGAAAAATATGGTTCATGAATGTTTCTAATTATGGCCAAATTGATCCAATCTTCTTCCAATTATCATGTGCACGAAATTTGATTGAATATTGAGACATTATTGATGATTTTATTGGATCCAAATCATATCTTTACCAAATATTTGATTTTTACTTGATTATTTCAATTTTAAATGAGTAAAAAATTCATATAAAATTGAATAAATCTCATAAATTCGTGGCAATGGGATTTGATATCTTAGATGACTTGGGGAACAAGATTGGGCCAAAAAAGATTGGGTCTCTTTGCAAGGAAATCCAATTTGAGGTCTTTTACTTCACATTTTTTTCTTCAAAATTGCCCAACTTTGACAAGGCATATCTCCTTCAATTTTTAAATATGGAAGAGTTCTAGGACTTTTTGGAAACCTCAAGATTTCCTCTACAAGCCACTTCAGAAGCTTTTTTCCATTTTAGGATTTTATCTTGATGATATTGGCTTTGACAAAAAACTGCTTTTGGTTTACCTTCAAAAGGGACCTGCAATGGTTTGATCCATATCTCTCAAATGAAGCATTTTTGGACTTGGCTTGTGAGAGACGAAGTTGTAGAGGATTCAATTTCCTTCAAAATGAGCTTTGGATGAGAAATTTCTGATGTTCCATGTGAAAGTTATGGCTGGTCAAAGTTCAGTTGACTTTCTCCTATGAAACCTTAATTTAGAAACTTTTAGGTTTTGTTGATTTCTGAACTTTTCCTTGATGAATCATGATCAATCCTTGATCAAATGATGAATGATACTTCAAAATAATGATGTTGACCAAAAATCAGGAGTTTTGACTGTACTTTGACCACAGTTGATTTTTAGGTCACACTAGTCGACTGTTGACTTTCTGATCATCTGACTGGGCAATCCTTAGAATTGAAGCTTGTACTTTGCCATAGAGATACTTTGAAACATTATAGGCCATTTGAACCCATTGGAGACCTTGAACCATTGATTTTCCTTAGAGAATTTGAAACCCTAATTCATTGAGCCATTGTTTAGGAGAGTGTGTCTTTGAGCCTTGAACTTTAGTATGAGCTTGAATAGGGAAATGAGATGGGCAAATTTTGGGGTATGACACATGCCTTAATAATTTCTTATTATATAGGATAATGATTTCATATTATATAGGAAAGAGTATGAAAACTTGTATCAAATGGCCGAAATATATATGGTGTGTCGCATTAGAAGCTAAAGGTCAACAATTGCGATAACAATGACTATGATAATGCTGGTAGGAAGCATCACTTTGTTAAAGTGTTATGGTACATGCCAATAATTTCATGATTTAAGAGACTTTTTGCTAATTTGAATGATGCAAAGAATATTAGATGGCATGCATATGAAAGGAAACTTGATGGAAACATTCGCCATGTAGTTGATTCGTTGCAATGGAAGAAAATAAATTGATTCGTTGTTTCTAGATTTTGGAATTGAGCCAAGAAAACTTAGGTCTGAGCTTGCACTGATGGAATGAACTCCTTTGATAATCTGATTACTAATCATTCTTCGTGGTCTGTTATTCTCATTGTTTACAACCTATCTCCTTAGTTGTGCATGAAGCACAAGTATATGTTGTTAACTATGATGATTTCTAGACCACGACAACTTGGTAACAACATAGATATTTATCTAAGTCTATAAATTAAAGACTTATCTAAGTTTGTATTACATATACTAACTTGGTAATTGTTTTGGTATCTGTCTTCGTATACAAATCCATGAACTTGATATATAAATGGGTTTCCTTTTGAACAACCGTCACATCAGTATTAAGACTTATTAGGTGATAATAATTATGGTTTTCTAACTTCTACAATGATTTGATGATAATGGTGTAAAAAAAGTTTAAAACCGCATTTATAGGGCCAGTTTGTTTCAGCTTTAAAAAAATGGATTTTTTCTTTGTATTTTTGAAAATAGATTTTCTAAAACCGTTTTTCAAAATATTACAAGTTTTTTTATATTCGTTTTTTCTAAAATGAAACGCTTAATTTGACATCCTATAACATAAACATACATAGTTGAAGACCAAAATTTATCCAAATCATAATTTTTTCAAAAAGTTGTATTTCAAAATTGATTTTTATGAAAATCTATTTGAAATAGCTTCAAAATTAAGTGATTTTTTGAAATTTTGATATCCAAATTTTTTCCCCATAAGTAGATGAAATACCTAAAATCACATTTTAAGAATAACTATTCAAACAGATTTTTCATTTGAAGCTTTTATAAAAAGTTTCTTTGTAAAAAAAATTTTCGCAAAATTTGGTAACACTATAAAAATCATTTTTAAAAAAAGCCAAAATAAACGGGCCCATAGTGTAGTTGTTACTGAGAAACGGGTCTTTATCTTCTGCATTGCCCAAAATTGGATCCTTCAATTCACATAAAATGTTAAGTACTTATAGGGTTGATTCTTAAAATTACAATTTACAAATATGTATAGTTTTTAATGGTTGATTGGTCTTTCATTTTATTTACCACTTTCTAACCATGATTGTTTATCTTTCCTTAAAGAAAATTAAGTATCATATAACCGAGTAAAAAAAATAAAAAATAAAACATGTTAACTTTGTTCTCCAAATCCAGATTTAAAAAATGCTGGACAGAGTGCATTGCCAAACTTAACTTGGCTATTTATATGTAATTTTAGTAAGTAGAAAGGTTAAACATAAATTGGATATTAATTTGTAATTTAAAATTGTTCTGCTTAGGATATTTTAATATCCTTACTGAAAGTTGTGTTTTAATTGTACTCTATTAGACCAAAGTTATATTTAAGAGGTGGAAAGCATTTTAGCATACCGTTGATATAGTGGTGGAGAGTGGTTACTTTATGCCACTTGGTTGACATTTTTATAACTATTAATTTTTGAGAAATGCTAGTTTAGAGCACTCTTTAACTGATTAAAGTAGAAAATATTTTTAAAAATGCGTGTATTTAATATATTTAAAATATATTGAAAATTGAAATATTAACTTTTATAAAAAAATATTTTTTTTATTTAGAATGCTTAAAGAGTGTCCTGAGGACACTAGTTAGCAAGACGCTTAATTTTATAGTTTCATTATGAGTTGTAGTTGAAATCAATCATTTGCTCGATTTCTTGTGTTATCAAATGTGAATTTGAGCGGGATATAATTATTGTTATTGCCTTATTGGTTATCAATTACTACTTCATCCAAATTTTTATTCCAATACACTGTCTTTGGAGCTTCCTCAAATTCAACTGGTAGGATGTGATTTATAAATGTATTAAAGTTTACGGAGGGCATCATAAAAATTACAATTTTTTGTGCTTTACATGGTGAAGCTGAACCTCCAACTTGTTGACAGAGTTGCTAGATTTGTTTATTTAGGCCCCAAACCAGCCTTTGTAGTTTGTTCCATCTGTGATAGACTACATGGATTAAACTGCATATAAACCATTCATGTAGCAGAATTAGTGAAGTTTCAAAACTCATTACTGCTAGTGTAATTCTTTAAGCTTGTCTCACATTACTATTTGAGCATTTTTTATAACATTAATGCTATTTGAGCATTTTTGTCTCTATTGTGTAGTTATCATAATTATTTATTATTGTGGTTGTTTAAGTACACTGTCATAATTTTGTAACAGCATTGATAGCAGCTGTAGTAGTATGTGTTGTAACACGGGTCTGTATAAAGTGTCATATCATAGTGACAAAAAAGTTTGGAGTAAAAACAAGTGTGATAAAAGGAAATGGATACTACACGCCATAATATACAATTTTTTTAAAGAAAAATAATGAGTATTATGGCCGTTTAAACTGTCATTATTTACAACACAAAAACCGTCGTTTCGACGGTTAGAATGACGGTTTATTTAAGACCGCCATTTTTTTTTGGCAGCCAAATTTACGGCGTTATTGCAAAACGCCATTTTCATAAATTACGGGTGCAACCGACGTAATAATATTTTTCTACTGTGCCACAATTTCCCAATTTTTATGTAGTGTTTGTATGGCCTTTAATATTGAGAAGTGTTCCAATCAAACTATCACATGCATTTTTCTCCACATGCATCAAGAGAATGTCTTACATCTAGATGAGACCAGTATGGAAGATGAAAGTACACCGACCTCTTTTTCCAAATCTTTTTCTCCACGAGCTTTTTTTGTTTCTTTCCAAAGAAAATATTATTTTATTGTATTTTATAAAATTCCTTCTCTTTTAAGGGGTTTGGAGCAATATCAAACTCCTGCTCTCCATTAAAAGCCTTTCGCGATCTATGGTATGGACGATTAGGTCTTAGAAATTTTTGATGCGGAAGATAAACTATCTTTTTTCCTTTTTGTAATTGGTGGTGATATGTATCATATTCACATATAGGACACACTTTATGTCCCTTGACGTTGTATCCACACAAATTACCATATTCACTAAAGTCATTGATTGTGCAAAATAACTTCGCACGCAACTTAAAATTATTAATTGTATACGCATCATCAACATCAACTCCTTCCTCCCACAAAATTCCTAAATCTTCAATCAATGGCATTAAATAAACATCTATGTCATTTCCTGGTTGTCTTAGACCCGAATTCATCTTTGATAGCATCATATACTTGCGCTTCATGCACACTCATGAAGATATGTTGTAAACTATGAGAAGAATGTGCCATGACGTATGGTTAATACTCAAATTACCAAAAGGATTCATTTCGTGGATGGCAAGTCCAAGCCTAAGGTTCCTCGATTCAAGGGAAAAATCTAGAAACAAGGAATCAATTTTCTTCCATTGCAATGAATCGACTATATGGCAATTTTTTCCATCACACACTTTTTCATCTGCATGTCATCTTGTATTCTTTGCGTCATTAACATTATTAAACAGTCTCTTGAACCTTAGAATTATCGGTATGTACCACATCACCTTCGAAGGAACACCTTTGCTAGTTACACCATCATCGTTATCAACACCATTGTACTTCTGCTTGTAACGTGACTCCCCGTACCTCGGGCACTCCTTCAAGTTTTCACACTCTTTTCTATATAATATGAAATCATTATAATATACATGTATTTTGACATAGTGTAAATCCATTGGACACAATTTCTCGGCCTCATAACTACGGTCCGACAATGTGTTACTTTCGGGGATCATTTCATTCAACAATTCAAGCAATTCAGTGAAACTTTTATCTGTCCACCCACCTCTTGCCTAAGATTAAATAGTCTTAACACAACTGAAATTCTTGTAAAACTTTTACATTACAGATACAACACATCTTCCATGTCTCTTTGCAAAGTCTCTACCACATTAGCTTTCTTGAAAGCATCTACTCTAATATCACGAATCACGTCTTCTAAAGTATCATTCATAAATTCATCATCTTTAATTGTATGTGACAGAGGTATTTTTTTTGTCACTTCACCATGTCATACCCATTTCGTGTAATTTTGAATAATTGCATCACTACCTAAATGATTGAATATATCTTTCTTTAGATGTTTTTTCGTATTAAATTAAAGCAATATTTACAAGGGCACCAAAAATTCCATTATTATTAGGAAGTTTTTTTCAACGAAATTAATAAATTGTATCACTCAATTCTCATACTCTTTACTTAATCTATTGGCTTTCATCTAACTACGATCCATAATCACATAAAGCTTCTAAAGTTGAAATAAAAATAAAGCCAACAAAATTGTAAACAACAAGACAATCTCAAAACAACAACAACAACAACAACAACGACGACAACAACAACATGTACAATAATAAAAACGACAACAAA
Organism: Vicia villosa; assembly: GCF_029867415.1. Classification (NCBI taxonomy): domain Eukaryota; kingdom Viridiplantae; phylum Streptophyta; class Magnoliopsida; order Fabales; family Fabaceae; genus Vicia; species Vicia villosa. Next base: position 88,701 of record NW_026706222.1, on the reverse strand, counting down.
CAACAACAACAACAACAACGACAACAACAACATGTACAATAATAAAAACGACAACAACAACATGTACAATAATAAAAACGACAACAAACAACAACAACTATAATGGAGAACAACAACAACAACAACAACAACAACAGTAATGGAGAACAACAACAAGAATAACAAACAACAACAAGTACATACCGAAGATGTGATGAGACTAAAAAAAATGTTGGTTCTTTCGTTCTTCATTCCTCCTTGGAGAAGAATGGTGTTTTTTTGTTGGCTGGAGAAGAATCGTGTCCTTTTGTTCGCTAGGGCTCAAAAAGTGTTTGAGGGAATAAAAAATTCAAAGAGTTTTAATCTCGATTTTATTAAAAACCAAGGGAACATATCTGATGTAAAATCTATAAAAAAAAATAAAAGCGCCTTTTTGGTTCCAAAATAAATAAAAAACTTGAGAGTTTTTATCTCAGTTTATTTAAAAATAGAGGAATAATCGAAGCTCAAACCCTGAGCAACTATTTATGTCGGTTTTTCTAAAAACATAAAATTGTAGGAGTTAAGGATCAAAGCTCAAACCCTGAGCATCTATTTAAGTCACTTTTGCTAAAAATCGAGGGAAAAGATTGATTATTTTTTAAAATAAAACACGGAGCTCCTAGTAACTATACCCTCGGTTTTTTATTGTTCGAGGTCAAAGCTTCATCTTAAAAAATAATATTTGTAGTAGTCACTACTACAAAAAGCGATTCTCATATCGGATGCAAAATGCATCTTACATCGGCAAAAGAATCGAGGTAACGAAGGACGTGATGAAAAGTAGTGACTTAACACCTCAGTTTTAAAATCACCGAGGTAAAGGGTTAAACATGGCATGGATCTGAAACCCAACTTCTGCACTTTTATTATTTACAAAAACTAGCGCCTTTTTTTTATCTCGGTCTATTATAAAAATTGAGGGATCATTAGTTTTTTTTATAAATCTCGTTACAGTGTTTACACAGAACATTAAAAAATAATTTGTTTAAAAACTACAGTGTTTACCCAGAATAAAAAATTAATTATCCATGAAGATCATATGTTGGATCTTCAATCCTTTGATATTCTCCAAATAAAAAAAAGGTATTCTCTATGGCTTTTGTTTGCATTTGTTTCTGATATGAACAAAAAAAGGGTTAGACAAATAAATAGTTTCTGCTCAAATAAGAACACAAATTTTATACCCAAATAATCTTCTGCTCTAGCAATCCATCGTAGAGAACTATTCATGGCAAACACTCTTGCAAACCTTAAACTCTTCATGATGTTGGATCTTCAAATCCTTGAAATTCTGGAGAATATAAATGATGGGTACATAATATTCTGGAGAACAAAAAAAGGTTAGATAAATAAATAAAATGGTGTTGCAAATCTTAAAGTGGAAGATAGTTTGGGCTTTATGATGTTTCAGAATGCTTTTATAATTGAAGTTATTTTTGTTTCACGCGGATCACTAATGGTAATGTCTTGAGCGTTGATAGTCATGAAATGGACGGCAAGAATTTGATTACGGATGAGTTACAATATTTATTTACAAATTAAAAATACAATTAAAATAGAGGTTCCAATGTTTCCTCGGTGTTTTGGAAAATGGACGGGTTAGAACATTTATTTACAAATAAAAAAATACAATTAAAAAAGTGGTTCCAATGTTCCCTCTATTTTTTTCTAAAACCGACGGGTTTGAACATTTATTTACAAATAAAAATATAATTAAAAGAGATGTTAGAACACCGACGTGGCGAGCATGGGTTACAACACCGACGTGGCGCGCGTGGATTATAACACAGTTATATTCTAGTTGTTGCGTCTCTTTTGGATTATCAAGGAGGCTTTTGAGCTATTTAAATGTCTAGTTGTGATCTTAAACATTGTTTCAAAATCTTTTCCTATTTTCAGCGTCTCATTATCAACTCTTTGTTTCTTGTTTCCCTGTTTCAAAGACATATTGTTTCAAAAATGGATGCAAATTCGTTGTTCGTTATCAATGAGAAGTATGTAGATTTCAATGATTTCGATCGTTTTGAACTAAGGAAAGTTGTTAACAATCAGAGGTTGAATGATTACTTTAGAATTCTTCATGGCCTCATATACACTAATCTCGTTAAAGAGTTATGGATGAAAACCTCCATTGTGCCAGCTGGTCATGGTGAAATCATCCAGTCCTATATCAATGGCTCTCATTTCTTTATTACTCCATCACTGATTGCTATGAGAACTAACTATCAAGAGACATGTAGTTGTGTTGAACACTTTGAAAATAACAACGTCCACTCAACCCAACTTCACCGAATTTATGCCAACACAAAATAACCTCCATAGTCCTGCTTCTCTACTCCCTATTGCAAAACTTTGGTTTCAACTTCTAGTGGAAAATCTCCGCCCAAGAGAGAAAGACCTATAAACACTTACTTGGTATAAAAATCATCTCTTGTTATTCCTCATCTACAATATGAGAGTTAATCTTCCTCTTACCATTTTCAACTTCTAAAGGAAAGAATAAATACTTCTCGGGAGGAAACAAATTTTTCTCATACCTTATGGAAGAGTTCTTTCTGAACTTTTGCATGAACTTTTCCATAAGTTAGGGATAGTTAGGGGTAATGTTGAAGTTGAGTGGACTGAGAAGTTTGAATTTGTTGAGTAGTTTTCTTTGTTATGTTGTTTATTTATTATCATCAATGAAATATTTCTTTTTTTTTCTATTATTGCCTATTCATGTTTATTGATAACAAAGTTTTAAATGTGGAAACGGAGATTTGAAGCGAGGTTCTTTTAGCTATATTATCCCAATTCTCAAGAAAACTGAGATAACAAGTTTATTAATTTGTTTTTGGGAAAATACCCTTTTTTTGTCCCTTAGCTATGCCTCTGGGTCCTTTATAGTCCCTTAAAAAATTTAGATTTAATCCTTTATCTCTTCAAATAGAGTCACGTTAGTCCTTTCTGTTAGATCTGTTAGCCAAAGTCAAAATCAGGATCCATTGGCATACATGTCGTGCTGATATGGATAAAACATTATATTTATTTTAAAATAACAAAAAAAATACTCAAACCCAGAAAATTAATTTTCATGATTTATCATTCATCTTCATCCACTTCAATACATTCCTTCATCCAAACCCATAAAATTCAATCACCCTAACTCAAAAAAATAATAGTAATCATAATCACTTAACTATTTATTTTTTTAACTAAATGTGCCAATGTATTATCAGTGTATAATCATAGCATAACATGTTGTGCTGTTGATATTGATTTTAATATGATTTCGCTTTTAATTTAATAAACAACACAAAAGCATCCCTACGTTTCCCAACTTGTTGTAACCATAAACAACAACTCCATTGCTTGTTCAACTTTCCCTCTTACAAAATTAATTCAACTGAGTAATATGAGTAACAATGTATGTTACTAATAATTGTAGGCTTAATCCCACACTCAACCATTACATTATTAATTTCTTTAGCATAGAATAAAAACCCAGAATAAAATTAAAAAAAAATTGAGAAGCTTAACATATATTATCTCAGTACCGTCGTCCTCGCTGCTTCAAACTAAAACATCCAAAACAACACCGTCGACTTTATCTCCATCCTCCTTCTCCATAACCCATATCGGTTGAAGTCAGGTTGCTTCTTCGTCTAACAGAAGAACCATAACTCGATCCGAGTAACCACGTAATGTAAAGGGCTCTTACTAGCTTCGCATTGAGAGATGATGGTGCGTTTCATTCCACCCTAATGGAGGAGACCACAAATCTGGCAGATTTGTTGGATTCAATTTACAAGGACATCGTGGATGCCAAGTATGTTACGAGATGTATAAGACTGTTTCAGTTTCAGTTACTATTGTTGTTTCGATTTCAGTTTTTGTTGTTATTAGCTGGAGATTTCAATTGAAGGATATGTTTCTTGAAGAATTAGAGTTCGAAGAATAAAATGGCTTTCGATGGCCATTCCTGAGAATAAATGGTTTTTTAAAGGCCATTTCCGAGGATGTTATTTGTGATGAAGATGATTGAAATTGAAGTTGAATCGAGATAGATTGTCTTTGGGACTTAAGCATTTTCGAAATACAAGAGTACTGAAGCTTGTAGTATTTCGTTGCATTCTCACTAAAGATCACGTTGCCACGTATTGAAAGAGGATTCAGGCGGGAAGATTTGAATTTCGAAATATTCTGTGTAACCGAACAAGGACAGGTGGCGCCCCAGGGATTCTAAACTTATGCATGTGAGCAACGTGGCATTTCGTTAGCGTAGGACCATTAGGGTCGAATTAGTATAAATAAGGGTCTTAGTATTAGGATCTAGGGTGTTCATTTTGTACAAATTACTCACAAATCACTCAAGTATCAAGTGTTAAGAGAAAGAGTTCGCTGAGAAATTTACGTATGACACCACACTTTTAATATGTCTGTACTTCTATTTACAGAATCATGTTAGAACAAGAATTGTTCTGATCAATAGTCTTAGTTTTGATGATAACAATGTATATGAATTTTGTATAAGACAATGTGGTACTCTAATCCTATGCATTTTCCATTTCAGGAAATATGTAAAGAGTATGCACAATTCAGCGCTAAGAAGCACTGACTCAGAAGGTTCAGTATGCAACATCAGAACATGCTCTCGCAAGACATCAGAAGATGGTCAAGCAGAATCAGAACATGGTCTACTGAAGCATCAAAAGAACTTGAGATCAGAAGCAGAAGCACTAAAGTTCTTATGGTATCACGCTAGAAGCACTTCAAAGTCAGAAGACAAGAAGATGCTCTGCACCAAGCTGTTTGACTCTGATTATTTCAAACGTTGTATCTACAAAGATCAGATCAGAAGCAAGTACAAGATGGCAGGCTACGCTGACTGACAAAAGGAATGTTAGAAGCTACTAAAGGAAAAGTCAGTTAAAGCAGGAAAAGCAAGGCTCGAGGTAGTTGACAAAAGAGTGAAACATTAAATGCAATGTTGTACGGATCATACAACGCATTAAATGCTCCCAACGGTTATCTTCTCAAAACGCTTATAAATAGAAGTTCTGATGAGAAGCTGAATACAACACTCTTGCGCAAATATACAGAAACACTGTCAAATTCAAAATCTCTCAAGCTTCATCTTCAACCTCACTTCATTACTATTGTAATATCTTAGTGAGATTTAAGCTTAGAACTTAAGAGAAATATCACAGTTGTGATTATAGCTTATTAAGAAGCATTGTAATACTCTTGTAAGAATTTGTTTACATTAATTTGTAAAAGGTTCCTAGAGTGATCAAGGTGTGATCAGAATACTCTAGAATACTTAGAAGGTATCTAAGTGGAAAACCATTGTAATCAAGGTTGATTAGTGGATTAAATCCTCTGGTGAGGTAAATCACTCTAAGGGGTGGACTGGAGTAGTTTCGTTAACAACGAACCAGGATAAAAATCATTGTGCAATTGTTTTTACCTTAAGAGTTTTTAAAGTCACACTTATTCAAACCCCCCCCCCCCCCCCTTTCTAAGTGTTTTTCTATCCTTCAATTGGCATCAGAGCGCCGGTTCTAAGGTGTAAGCACTTAACCGTGTTAGAAAAGATTCAGGAAGAGAAAAACACATAGTTTAGATGGCTGGTGAGATTCCAACACCTACATCTACATCTGGCTCTGCTGAGCAACACAATGGAAATGGTAACAATGGCTACACTAGACCACCAATATTCGATGGTGAAAACTTTGAATATTGGAAAGATAAACTCGAAAGTTACTTTCTTGGATTAGATGGTGACTTATGGGATCTTCTGGTGGATGGTTACAAACATCCAGTGAAAGCTAGAGGAGTAAAGTTGACAAGACAAGAAATGAGTGATGATCAAAAGAAAGAATTCAAAAATCATCACAAGTGTAGGACTATTCTGCTGAATGCTATTTCTCATGCTGAATATGAGAAGATATCAAACAGAGAAACTGCCTATAACATATGTGAATCATTGAAAATGACTCATGAAGGAAATGCCCAAGTCAAGAGACCAAGGCTCTTGCTTTAATCCAGAAATATGAAGCCTTCAAGATGGAGGATGATGAAAACATTGAAAAAATGTTCTCAAGATTTCAAACTCTAACTGCTGGATTAAGAGTTCTTGACAAGGGATACACAAAGGCTGATCACGTCAAGAAGATCATCAGAAGCTTGCCAAGACCATGGGGTCCAATGGTGACTGCGTTCAAAATTGCCAAGAACCTGAATGAATTCTCTCTTGAAGAGTTGATCAGTGCTCTGAGGAGTCATGAAATAGAGCTGGATGCTAATGAACCTCAGAAGAAAGGTAAGTCTATTGCATTAAAATCTAATTATAAAAAATGCACTAACGTTTTTCAGGCTGAAGAAAGAAGATTCTGAAGAATCAAAATCAGAAGAAGAAGAAGATGAACTGTCCATGATCTCCAGAAGGGTAAACCAACTCTGGAAGAGCAAGCATAGGAAGTTCAAGAACTTCAAAAGTTCTAAGAAGCTTGAAAAAGGAGAATCTTCTGGAAGCAGAAGATATGACAAGAAGAAGGTCACGTGCTTTGAGTGCAATTAGCCAGGTCACTACAAGAGTGAGTGTCCAAAGCTTCAGAAGGAGAAGCCCAAGAAGAAGTTTCATAAGAAGAAAGGTCTTATGGCAACTTGGGATGATTCAGATTCATCTGAATCAGAATCAGACTCTGAAGGCAAGCAGGCAAACATTACGCTGATGGCCACAGTTGATGATGGATTAGAATCTACATCAGAATCAGATTCTGAAGAGGTATTTTCTGAACTATCTAGAGAAGAGTTAGTTTCCAGCTTAATAGAACTTCTGGAACTCAAGGCTCATCTTAGTATCAAATACAAAAAGCTGAAAAAGATATTTGATTCTGAAACTAAAAAGCTGGAAGTAGAAAATTCTGAACTGAAGGAAAAAGTTTTAAAATTATCCAAAAATGTTGGATCTCCTTCTGACTCAGAAAATTCTATTCCTAGTCTGAACCATATTCTTAAAGAATATGACTTAAGCTTTAGGAAGTTCTTATCTAGAGGTATTGGAAGAAGTCAACTTGCCTCTATGATATATGTTGTTAGTGGAAACAAGAGAGTTGGCATAGGATATGAGGGTGACACCCCATACAAACTTGAACCTGTAGATGATATGAAAATCACATACAAGCCATTGTATGATCAGTTCAAGTATGGCCACTCCCATGATATTAGGCTCACATCACATGCTAAAAGCTTTCACATTACACACACTAAGAAGCATGTGACACAACCTAGAAAATATCATGTGGCTCAACCTAAGGAATATCATGTTGTACCTCCTTTTGTTTATAATGCTAAACCCAAGTTCAATCAGAACTTGAGGAGAACTAACAAGAAAGGACCCAAGAAAATGTGGGTACCTAAGGAAAAGATTATTCCCGTTGTAGATATCCTTGGCTGCAAAGAAGACAAAGGAAAGCATGTCATGGTACCTGGACTCTGGGTGCTCTCGACACATGACGGGAAGAAGGTCTATGTTCCAAGACCTGGTGCTTAAATCTGCTGGAGAAGTTAAGTTTGGAGGAGATCAGAAGGGTAAGATAATTGGCTCAGGAACCATAAGTACTGGTAACTTTCCTTCTATAACTAATGTTCTTCTGGTAGATGGATTAGCTCATAACTTGTTGTCCATAAGTCAATTAATTGACAATGGTTATGACATAATCTTCAATCAAAAGTCTTGTAAGGCTGTAAATCAGAAGGATGGCTCAATCCTATTTACAGGTAAGAGAAAGAACAACATTTACAAGATTGATCTTCAAGATCTTAAGAATCAGAAGGTAACTTGTCTTATGTCTGTTAGCAAAGAGCAATGGGTATGGCACAGAAGATTAGACCATGCTAGTTTGAGAAAGATTTCTCAGATTCACAAACTAAATCTGGTCAGAGGACTCCCAAATCTGAAATATAAATCAGATGCTCTTTGGGAACATGTCAGAAGGGAAAGTTCTCCAAACCTGCATTCAAGTCTAAGAATATTGTTTCTTCCTCTAGGCCGATAGAACTTCTGCACATTGATCTGTTTGGCCCAGTCAAAACAGCATCTGTCAGAGGGAAGAAATATGGATTAGTCATCGTAGATGATTATAGTCGCTGGACATGGGTAAAGTTCTTGAAACACAAGGATGAGTCTCATCCAGTGTTCTTTGACTTCTGCACTCAGATTCAATCTGAGAAAGAGTGTAAAATCATAAAGGTCAGAAGTGATCATGGTGGCGAATTTGAGAACAGATTCTTTGAGGAGTACTTCAAAGAAAATGGTATTGCCCATGATTTCTCTTGCCCTAGAACTCCACAGCAAAACGGAGTTGTAGAGCGAAAGAATAGGACTCTACAAGAAATGGCCAGAACCATGATCAACGAAACCAATATGGCTAAGCATTTTTGGGCAGAAGCAATAAACACTGCATGCTATATTCAGAATGGAATCTCTATTAGAACTATTCTTAATAAGACTCCTTATGAATTGTGGAAGAACAGAAAGCCCAACATTTCATATTTTCATCCTTTTGGATGTGTTTGTTTTATTCTGAATACTAAAGATCATCTGAGTAAGTTTGATTCTAAGGCACATAAGTGTTTTCTTCTTGGATATTCTGAACGCTCTAAAGGCTACAGAGTATACAATATTGAAACATTGAATGTTGAAGAATCAATCAACATCAGATTTGATGATAAGCTTGGTCTTGAAAAGCCAAAGCAGTTTGAGAATTTTGCAGATATAGATATCTCAATTTCAGAAGCTGAAGAACCAATAAGAAAAGTATCAGAAGCTGTAGAATCCAGAAGCAAAGGATCAGAAGATTAAGTTGCTGCTTCTTTAGAGAATCTCAGAATTTCTGAAGAGCCAACTGTCAGAAGATCTTCTAGACTCATCTCTGCTCACTCAGAAGATGTCATTCTCGGAAAGAAGGATGATCTTATCAGAACAAGATCTTTTCTTAAGAATATCAGTACGGATCCTTGATCAGAATGAGAAGATGAGAAGTTCTAACTCTTTCAAAATCAAGGTTAAAGCAATACAGTTGTCATCAACTTTTCCAGAAGATGAACACATGTTCACTCTATTTGGACAAGCATGCGTGCAACTGATGAGACGCCGCCCTAGGTAACTGTGCAAATCATTTCAAATTTCACGTTATCCCACCTAACATCATTCATCATTAAATGCATTTTATTTGTCTTGATTCTGTAACTGCTCATTCTCATAATTTCATTGCATTTTTTTTTCAAATCCGTCTCTATATAAACTCTCCTCATCATATCATTTTCTCTTTTACGCATTCTTTCTCTCTCCTGTTTATGCACTTCTGCAACCTTTTAACCCTATTTTCTTACCCTAAAAGAAAGAAATCTAGAAATCTCAGAAAGGTGCAAATGGCTGCTTCTTCATCCCATATTGCTGAGTCTTCATCTCCTTCTCAACAACATCAATAAGAAGAAGAAGAACTGTTCTATCCACCACTCAATTGCACAATTCCTCGGGAAGATTTAGAGGTTATCTGTGAGTTGATAGTTGATTTTGATAATCTGGAAGAATATCAGTTTCGTCTCAGAGATAATGTGATCTTTCAAGGATGGTCATCATTATTTCGTGAGTTCTATGGACCGGTCTATCCTGACTTGGTAAAAGAATTCTAGGTTAACGCTTTCGTCATTCCTAAAGCAATAGTCTCTTTTGTTCATGGAAGATTCTTCTCAATCACTGAAGACACTTTGCGAATGATGTTTGATTTGAAAGAGCCTGTTGGTGATTTTGAACTCTCTCGAAGGGCAAACTGGAATCATGTTCCTGCTGAACTATACCCAGATGTGACGAAAAAAAAAGATGTCAGGGATCTGAAGGACATCTACAAAGTCTGGACAAAGATTCTTCTTGGTTGTTTCTATCACAGGAAAGCAACCCATTCTCCAAACTTTGTCAATAGAGACCAACAATACATCTTGTCCTGCATTGGTACTCAGAAGAAGGTTGATGTTGTATACATCATTTTCAATCATATGTGGACTGCTGTAAGAGATACTCGAGATGAGAATAGAACCAAGAAAGGAAATGTTATTCCTTCTGGAAGAATCATTACAAATCTTCTGGTTCAAACCAAGATGGTTGAAAGACTGGAAACTGTTGGAGTTGTCAAGGACCTTGTTACTATCACTGGAAGTATCTTGAATGCCAATACCTTGAGAAAGATGAATCTTATTAAGGTTATTGAACATGTTCCCCAACCCATTCCAGGCGTCAGAAACAGAAGAGGACATGTGCTAGCTGAATTTGAAACATTCTTTTTAAATGAACAACTTGATATTAAAGTTCATTATCTGAACGTTGTCAAGAAAGGTAGTACTATAGATGCTCCTGCTGGGATTAGTCGTCAGAAAGCCTCAACTTCCAAGCCTATAGCTTCAGAAGATGTTTCAGAAGTTGCTCAAGAAGTTGCTGCCAACAAAGAAAGAAGAACAAAGCGTAAGTTTGATCTTCCTTCTTCAATAAGGATAAGGACAATCAAGAAGAAGCTGCTGTAGAAGTTGATGAAAACGTTGTTGTTGAAATTGAGAATATACAACAAGAAAATGCTGAGAAAAAGAAGAAAAAGAAGAAGTCAAAGAAAGAGAAGAAAGAAGATGTTGAGAATAATGCTGAGAAGGAAGTAGAGAAGAAGAAGAAGAAAGATAAGAAGAAGAAAAAGAAAACTGTTGAAGTTGAAAAGAGGTCAGAAGAAGAAATGATTCAAGAAGAAGTGAATAAGGAATAAGAAGAGAAGGAAGCTTCCAGAAAGAGAGAACTTGCTCTAGAAAAGATAAAGGCTGCTTATGAGAAGAAGAAGCGAAAGGCTATGGAAGATGTTTCTGAGAAGCCTCAGAAGAAGAGCTCTTCAGGTATTCATGTTTCTGAACCTAACTCTGTTTCTGTTTTAAATTCAGAATCTGTACCAACAGAAGTTCCTCAACCCTCTCAACCAGAAAATCAACCACAAACAGCCCTTGTTGAACCACCTCAAATTACCAAAGTTCTCACTCCTCCTTCTTCACCCATAACCAATACTGCTTCTGACCATCCCATTGATACACTCGTTCTAGATATTCAACCCCTTCAAAGTCTCTTTCCCCCTCAAACAAATATCTCCAGTTCTCAACCTCCTCCTCATGCAAACCATTCCCCCATTGCTAACCCAGTTAGAAACAATTCTCCTGAATTAGAATCTAAAAGTACTGGTTCTTTGGCTCAATAGTTTCGTGACTGCAATTTCACTCCTAAACCCCGTCTGTTATACCCTAATTTTTGACCCCCCTGAGATGACATATCTTCAGGATTTTCATCAGGACAAAACTAGTGCCCAAAGCAGTCACTTCTTCATCTGGCATTTAATCAAGGATGTTCAAAGACAAGAAAACTTAGGCAAAGGATCAATCAGTAGAAGGATTAGTCTCTAACATAATCATAGGACTCAAGAGCTTCATTTTCTCACCTATGATTGATTAGATACCCAGTCCTCTGAATACAGATTTACTCAGGTCACCAGACTAGGGTTTTTGAGCCTATCAAGGACTAAAATCAGGGATCACCTTTGGGAAACCCTAAAAAGCCCCAGGGGATCATTCAAAGACATCAATCATCTTCAAATAGCTCATATAACAAGATCCACTGGACATTACACCTCAATTCAAAGTCTACAGTCATCATTTTCATCTGGTCGACAATTAGGGTTTTTGACCTAATTCACCAGGATAGTTGACTTTTAATCAGAGGCATGGATCCAAAACTCAAGACATGATTCAAGAACTTTTACCACCTCAATATAACCCATTTACATCACTCATTTGAGGAGAAGATCTTGATTCTACACAAAAGTCCAAATCTCACCTTATCTGGAAAAAGTCAACTGTATGGGATCACCTTTGACTTTTAAGATTTTTGGTCAAACCATGACTTTCAAGGATCAATATCATCAATATATGGATATTAAAGTCATTTGACCAAAGAAATTCAAGAAGAATCTTCAAGGAGCAAAAAGTCGGGAATTAGGGTTTTTGAGGGCATTGTGGGAACTCAAAATTTCACCTACACAACTCAAAAAACTTCCAACATGAAAGTTGTAGATCTTGCAAAATAAAACAACATCTTACAATGGAACTTTTTTCAAAAGATCAATCATTTAAGAGTTTTGGAAATTTTGAAGTTTTAGGTCATAAACACTTAGAAAATTTTCTAAGTGTTTTAACCTAGTTTTCTTCCAACTTTGGCCTCATTTTTCACAAATTTGCCAAAGGATTCTGAAGAAACTCCAAACTAATGATTTGAAGTAGATGTTTAGGGCTTTCCAAATTGTGTTCAACCTTCTCCAAATTCATTTTGAGCTAGGAGTTATGCTTGTTCAAAGTTGGCCTCATGAAGTGAAATTATAGGTCATGCATCATTTTTGAACTTTGCAATTTTGTGCACATGACCTCAATTATGGATGCTACACGACCCATAACACATCTGAAAACATGCCATGCATTCATTTTCACCATGCCATGATAATTGAGGAAGATTCCTAAAACAAGAACATGTGATTATGTAATGATTACATTTTGAGAATTTATGGCAAATTGATGAATCACCCAAGGAATCTTCTCACCAACCAATTAGAGCTCACTTTGTATCTGAAATGTTCCCTAAGATCAGATAGAATCAATGGATAGGGAGCTGGCTCGAAAATGCAATGATCACACTTGGATATTCTTTGAAATTTCTTCATGGCTAAGAAACCAAATTCACTTCACTAAGCAAGCTCACTCTCTCAATCAGTACTGAATCATTTGCCTATAAATAGGAGAGCATACCTCAGTAGAAAAACACACCAAAGCAACCATATTCCTTGCTTTCTCTTTCTCTTCTAATGCTTATTGTTTTTCAAAGTTCTCTGGCAAGAAGAATCGTTTTCTTCAAACCAGAGCTTATCTTTGGAAAGTAAGCATTCTAACATCTCAAGGGGGTTCATTTGAGGTGATCCAAGCACCTGGATCACTTCTGTAAGTGGAGGAACGCCATTGTTGCTCTCACTTTGGAGCTGTTGCAGTTGGAGGTCCATAGAGCAATTCAGAAGGTTTCCAACAAAGCCAAGCATCCAGGCACGTTCCATAGGAGGTAGTGGAGCTATCCAGATGGTCGCAGCTCATCTGTAACTGCAGATTCATCATCCTCCATGTTCACTTGAAGCTCAAATTGAGGGAGGTCCATAGAGCAATTCAGGAGAATTGAAGTTACAATAAGCATTCAGTTAGCATCACTGAGTCCCAAGGAAGCTTTTGGGATCATTCATACAAGCCCAGGTGCTCTCTACCATCCTCACGACCTCCATTTTTAGAGGTAAGTTTCTGAACTCCACCTCTTTAATTTAAGCACTCTTTATGGTAAAGCTCGATTCTATCTTGTTCAGCATCATCAGAGGATTGAAAACCCTCTATCATCGTTCATTTATTCATCTTGTGCATCATTTAATTTTAAAATTAGGATTTATGTGTTCTTCGTGTTCATGATGAAATTCGTTAGTTACACTTAGAATAAATGAATTCTGAGCCCATAATCATGTTCCTTGTCCAAAAACGAGTGAGATTGATGTTTACATCATGCCATTTAGTTGAGAAACCAGAGAGTTAGGAATTTGAAAATCTGAAGCTCAAGGAAGAAGATGAACATGGCGCGCGTAAAATTTGAATTTCCTGGCTTATCTGAAAATATAATATATTGAGTGTATATAGTTAACAAGCTGCGCGCGCAGCTCAGTTGGTTAAGTTTTGAAATGTGATCATGAAAGGCGTGGGTTCGAACCTCTCTAGGGCCAAACCAATTTTTTTAGCACCCATTTTCATTTCTTTTTTATAGAAACTTCACACAATTAATAAACTTATCAAATTAAATCATTTTCACTTCATTTTTCACACACTTGCTATTTAATATACCTACTTTGTAAATAATCAAAAAAATCATAAAAATATTATTTATTTCATGTATTTTAATTAGGTTTAAAATAGTATGTTTTAAATGTTTTCTTAAATACTTTAAAATATATATTTTCATTTTGTTTTAACCTAACTACTTTGTGAATAATTTTATGATAAAACCCTAATTATTTAGGTCTTAATTGGGTATAGATTTCATCTTTGCCTTAATTAAGTTGACTTTTGTCAATATTCAAAACTGTTTTCAATCTCTGATTAAACGGATGATTAAGGTTTTCAAACAACAAAACCTTATATCATTTCAATCATTTTCAACTGTTTCTCATAAACAGTAAATCATTTTTTTAAGTGGGCCTCTAATAGAGTGTAAGTCCCAACACCTTTTTCTTTTCATAGTTTGTTTTTCAAAGCTGTATTTACAAAATCTCCTTTCTGTTTTCAAAACATTCTTCTGGTATTTGAAGGGCATTATTCCCGGTGAAACTCTTCAGATACCTATGTGACCTATGTCCATCTTCACTTCTTCTGTTTTCAAAACCTTTAACTGTTTATCATATATATATATATTCAACTGTTATCCACCAATTACCGTTGAGGCTCTGTACATACTTCTTCAATGGCCTCCACTCCATCCAGGTTAGGCTTTACAAGCTTTCAATTTACAGTCTTTATTTAAATTACTGTCAAATATAGAATTGTGCATATATTAGTTTAGAACTACGTTTGAGTATAAACCCTAGGACAGTTAAACTATATATATATTATAGGAATATGACCTAGGATTGAGAATGTCTTCCCGGTGAAGGCTCTTTCCTAATTAGAGATCTGTAGTTCAAACCCCCAAGATGAATTATTCCCGGTGAAACATCTTGGCAAAAACCTTAGAACCCAAAATAGGACACATCCACCCAAAGAGGAATTATTCCCGGTGAAACCTCTTACCCATTTGCTTAAAGCCAAAATAAGTTCAAAACCACATAGCTTTCTCTTGTGCTATAACAAGGACCCTCGATGACCCTCGATTAGCCTCCTCTTGGGCTTTGTACAAGGACCCACAGGCTTCTTAAAAGCATTTCCAGCTTCCTCTTGAGCTTGTATACAAGGACCCATCAGGTTTCTTATAAACATAGGAACAGGTCTTTAGTCACCTTTTAACATACCCTGGTGAGTTTCTTCCAATTTAAACCAGACTTTAAACAAGCTAAGTTTGTCTCAATTTCACATTGAGTACCCCTTTTGGAATGAGAGACATGGACAGTCTCTGTCACCCTTATCCTCATCAATCTTCCTTAGCAGAGTCTAGGATCCATGTTTGCTTATCCTCAGTCAGTGTCAGCCTTCATCTTGGGCTTTAAACAAGAAGTCTCATTAGATAATCTTTCTGCCATCATTCTTAATAAAAACCCCTGGAAAGGGATAGCCTCCAAAATCATTTCTTTCATCTTAATAAAAACCCCTGGAAAGGGTTAGCCTCCAAAATCATTTCTTTCATCTTAATAAAAACCCCTGGAAAGGGTTAGCCTCCAAAATCATTTATTTCATCTTAACAAAAACCCCTGGAAAGGGTTAGCCTCCAAACATTCTTTCATCTTAATAAAAACCCCTGGAAAGGGTTAGCCTCCAAAATCACTTCTTCAAAAACCAAAGATTCATTTCTCTTAGGAGATAATTTCCCCAAAAGAGTCAAAACCCCTGGAAAGGGTCAGCCTCCAAAAACATGACAAAAATCAGTCTTTTAACAGACAATTTCTCCAGCTGAGTCAAAATCCCTGGAAAGGGTTAGCTTCCAAAAATCAGTCTTTTAATAAATAAATCCTTCAATAGAGTCAAAATCCAACAAAAAAAGTTAGCCTCAACCTTGGGCTTCATACAAGGCACCAAAGCAATAAAACTCCCCTGTTAATAGTCAGCCTCAACCTTGGGCATTGTACAAGGCAGATAATAGAGTCTCCCCTAGTGAGTCCTTCATTTTTGAGTAGCCACAACCTTGGGCTTTGTACAAGGCAGATAAACCATATTTCATGTGTCAAAGATTCCTAACATCCAGGATCTTCTCCCATAGAGTCATCCATACTCAGTTTATTTAAGAGTCCGCCACAACCTCGGGCTTTGTACAAGGCAGAAAATAATGTTTTCCCTAGCTAGAGTCAGCCTCAATTCTGGGCTTTGTACAGAACACCAAATAAAATCCATCAAAATAGATTCTCCCCAAGTAGAGTCAGTCTCAATTCTGGGCTTTGTACAGAACATAAAAATCCCTTGTAAATTAATCCTCAGTGGAGTTTTCTCCCAGAATCATATTAATAATCAATCAATCAAAAAGCCTCAAGCTTGGGCCTCATACAAGCCAGTTAAAAAAATAAAATCTTTTATACAGTAGATAGACATAGCTTATCTCTATAGAGAGATCTTTCCTCTATCTCACCACATTCAAACAAACAAACATTACACATTTCAATTTGAATCAAAGTCTCCCATTTAGGACTCTGAAAGACATGCTCTGGCACATCCCCAGACTTGTACACTTTCCCTAATTTGGACGAGCATCTTTCTTTCATTTAAGAGATACTAGCATACTTGCAAACACACAAGTAAGGTCACTCTCTTAATGAAATGAATCCAGTTATTCTGTCACCCTTTAAATGTTTGTGGTGGAATAGTAGAAATACCTCTCTATAAAGATGACTTCATGTCTCTTTACTGTAAACAGAGATTTAATTCAAGCTTCAACCTTGAGCTTCAAGCAAGGCACCAAAAAATAATTAATAATCAATTAGTTCCCCGAACTACATTAAGCTCTGACTTCCATTAAGGATATGTAGGCATGAGGTTCACAAGGAATCTCAGCGAGCTAATAAAATACCAAAAATAGTCAGTCAGTCTGTCTGTCTTTCTTTTATTCAATTCAATTCCTTCTCCTAACACAAAGGAGAAACTTTCCCAATAATCATTAGCAGCACAAACACATTTAGACACAGAGAAGGTTCCTGTAGAGTACTACAGATATGTAGGGTGTTTAAACACTTCCCTATGTATAACCGACCTCCCGGACTCCAGAATTTCTAGTCTAGGTGAATCCCCACACTTAGCAAACTCCTAGGGTTTAGTTGAGATCTTTTTTCCCCTTTCCTACTCGTAGGACAAATAAGAAAGTTCGTGTGATATCGTAGGAAGAACTGAAATAAAATTCATCCCACCACGG
Source organism: Vicia villosa (assembly GCF_029867415.1). Classification (NCBI taxonomy): domain Eukaryota; kingdom Viridiplantae; phylum Streptophyta; class Magnoliopsida; order Fabales; family Fabaceae; genus Vicia; species Vicia villosa. The sequence continues at coordinate 71,495 of NW_026706222.1, read as the reverse complement.
GCGCATTCTCCTTCCAAATTTCGCGTGAAGGGTCTAGCGTGCCGTCCTCCCAAGTGAAACGGGGAGGTAAAAAAACGACACCACAGAAAAAATGGCGACTCTGCTGGGGATATAAGTGTTAAAAACCTTGGTTTTTCATCCAAACCAATGGTTGACCTGTTGCTGGTCCAGCCCCAATGAGGAATTAGGGATGCCAAATTCCCCCTCAAACAAGAGAGGTCCTTCCTAACCTCTGTGTCATTTCATATGTTTGCTGCATTTATATTTGTTTATTTTGTTTATTCTGTATCGGGAAAGGGCTTGATTCCCCCTTGTGGTGAGAAATCCTATACCCGGATTTGAGTGCAACATAAGATAGGATGGAGGATGTCTTCCCGGTGAAGACCCTATAATCTTGGTTCACAATTCTACTCTTGGGATTTGCCTGGCTGGTTGTGATTAACTGCGCCAATGCATTCCGAGACTGATTTGTACTAGGAGGACCTAGAAACACATTAACCCCACTTAAAGCCTTTTGTTAGGACGTAGAGCGGTGATTACGGAAGTAATTGTCACGCAGATACTACACTCAGAGAAAACTCTCTTATAGATACCAGTCAACGTATCTTTAAGGTTGAGCAAAAACTCTGAGACCCCTAGAACCCGTTCTACAGGTACAAAAATCCTTATCCTTAGTTTACCATTGGGGCGAGGTTTGCGTTTTGACTTCATGACCACTATACCCTTCAATGCCATGTTTGTTTAAAAACTCTTGTGTGTGCATTCATGCATTCATGCATCATTCATTAATAACAACTAAAAACAAAAAGAGTCTTTTTCGAGTCGTTTTTCAAGGAAACTAAATAACGAACGTTTTGAACTTCAGAGAAAGAGAGAAACGGAGAAAGGACTTAAGGATCTATACCATGGATTATGGGAGAAAGAGAGCTAGGAAATACACCTTCAAGATTCCCCAGGTCGAGGAACTGGGAAAGCTCGGAAAACTGGTGGTCAACCCCCAGGCTTTCAAGGAGAAGTATGGAAAACTTCTGCCTTTGCTCAATACCAACATTGTGGATGGGATCCTTCCCACCTTGGTACAGTTTTACGATCCAACGTATCACTGCTTCACCTTTCCAGATTATCAGCTCATGCCTACGTTGGAGGAGTACTCTCGTCTGATTGGAATACCCGTGTACGCGCAAGATCCGTACTCTGGTTTGGAAAAGAATCCTGACGACATTATCATTGCTGCAACTACTCCTTTGAACGTAGTCGACATCAGAACTCATATGGTCAGTAGAGGAGGAATTCAAGGATTGCCCTCCAAATTCCTGTTTGATCAAGCTCGATACTTTGTCAGCATCCAAGATATGAGCGCTTTTGAGGAAATCTTGGCTTTGCTTATCTACGGATTGTTTTTGTTCCCTAACATTAACGATTTCGTCGACATCAACGCAATTAAGATCTTCTTAATTGGAAATCCAGTTCCAACCTTGCTTGCGGATGCTTATCACTCTGTGCATTCAAGAAACCTGCAGCGAGGAGGATTAATCACATGCTGCGTACCGTTGTTATACGAATGGTTCGTTTCGCACCTGCCGAAGTCTAGCACTTTCTGGAATATGAGGGATGGCCTTTACTGGTCATAGAAAATCATGTCCCTCACTCATACGGACATTGATTGGTGTAGTCCTGACAACGACGAAACCAAGATCATTTTCAGTTGCGGAAGTTTTCCCAACATACCCCTTATTGGAACTAAGGGAGGAATCAGTTACAATCCAGCTTTAGCCCGTCGTCAATACGGCTATCCCATGAAAAATATACCAAGTAACATCCAATTGGAGGGTCTGTTCTTCGAGAACATCGACGATCATGGCAACATGCTGAAGAAGGAAATTGTCCAAGCCTGGCGTCTTGTTCACAGCAAAGGGAGAAGATTGTTAGGAAAACATCTTTGCATCTCCCTGGATCCTTACCTTCAATGGGTATGCGTCAGAGCATTCAAGCTCAGGATGCCATATCAGCATCAAGAACCCATTCCCCTAAGGGAACCAATATACCTTTTCTCCATCGATGTTGAAAAATTACAAGCGGCATTAAACAAGGTATGCCAAGAAAGGAATGCTTGGAGGAACAAGTATCGAATCGTCAACACGGAAAACGTTGAGATTGATAACATCCTAAGAAGGAAGGATGAGTTACTTGAAGTGCTCGATCGACAAGTATCCCAAACGTCACTTTCTCATCATATCCCTCCTGCTTCCTGGATCATCGATCAGCTCACGTCAGAGAACGCTCAGCTCAAGAAACAGAAGAAGATGTTAGAACATGAAGTCGGCTCTTCGTCAAAGTTTTAGAGTCCTTTCTCTCGGTTTCTCTGTATTTCTTTTTCAAAGTGTGTAAAAAACGGCGTTTTCGCTTAATTAATAAAAGTTTGATGTTTCATAACGTAATTATGGTGTTTCCTTGAAAAATATTAACTTAATTGCATATCATACATCGCTTTAGTCGTACGCACTGACACGAGAATTGTCGCGGATCTAATAGTCACTTTCCTTTCTCCAGAAAGAGAGGAGGAGAAGGAGGTGAACCAAGACTTTCAAGCTGTCTCATCCATACAACACTCGTTCAAGTCGCAAGAAAAGAATGGAAGACTTTGAGCAAGAGAATGGAGAACTCAGAGAAGAGGTTAATACTCTCAAAGATGCTATTGAAAGGCTCAATAACATGGTAGAAGCCCTGGTAGTTGCACAGAATCGACCAACGCCAGAAGAACCACAAAGGACTGTGGTTTCCGAGATTGTTTCTACTCCTATTCCTCAGTATGCCATGCCACCCAACCGACCTTGGGGCATGCCGTATAACTTTACTCCAGAAGGGTACATACCCCCAGTTTCTGAAGTTCCAAGAGCTACAATGGAGATGCAACCACCGGAGGGTTACAAACCTCTGGAAATTGAAGTTCCAAGAGCAACGGCAATGGGTTTCACACAACAAAATACTGAGATTCCAAGATCTGCTGTCATGGCTTCTCCACAGCCCATTATGCATACTTTTCCTCCACAGGACGGACAAGTATATCATCACGCTCCCAATGAGGACGCTGGCATGTATGAAAGATTGGACGAGTTCCAGGAACAGTTTCTGCAAATGCAGAAGGAACTCAAGACTCTTCGAGGACAAGATTTATTTGGAAAGAATGCTGCAGACCTCTGTCTGGTTCCAAATGTTAAGATTCCTCACAAATTCAAAGTACCAGATTTCGAGAAGTACAAAGGGAATTCATGCCCACAAAGTCACCTCGTAATGTACGCTCGAAGAATGTCAACTCAGACTGATAATCAACAATTACTCATTCATTATTTTCAAGACAGCCTGACTGGTGCTGCACTCAAATGGTACATGAACTTGGACAGTTCAGAGATTCGTACTTTTCGAGACCTCGGAGAGGCCTTCGTCAAACAGTATAAGTACAATCTGGATATGGCTCCCGACAGAGATCAACTCCGGTCCATGACTCAAAAGGATAGAGAAAGCTTCAAGGAATACGCTCAGAGATGGCGTGAAGTTGCTGCTCAAATCTGTCCACCACTTGAAGAGAAAGAAATGACAAAAATCTATCTCAAAACTTTGAGTCCATTTTATTACGGACGAATGGTTGCAAGTGCACCAAGTGACTTTACCGAGATGGTAAACATGGGTGTACGTTTAGAAGAAGTAGTTCGAGAAGGACGCTTGAACAAAGAACCAGAATCTTCTATTGGTCCAAGGAAGTATGGAAGTTCTTTCCAGAAGAAAAAGGATCAAGATGTCAGCAATGTCTTGCACAAAATCAAGAAGAAAATCCAACCTCAAGTTGCAGCAATAACTCCGGTTGTTAACTCAGCGCCAGCTTATCAACCTCAGGTTTCGCAACAACAAATTCAACAAAGGTCGCAGCAACCTCAGCAGCAGGTTCGACCTCTAAATTACAACAATCGGGCTCCAAGGTATCCTGCCTTTGACCCAGTACCAATGCCGTATGCGGAATTGTTTCCAACATTACTGGTAAAAGGACTCATTCAGACAAGGAGTCCTCCAAATCCTACAAACAGTTCCTCACCATGGTATAAGGCTGACCAATCCTGTCCCTATCATCAGGGGGCACCAGGTCACAATATTGAGAACTGTTTCTCTTTCAAGATTGACGTCCAACGATTAGTGAAGAGCGGAATGCTATCCTTCAAAGATACTAGTCCAAACGTCCAAGCAAATCCTTTGCCGCAGCATAAAGAAGCTTCAGTAAATCTGATAGATCAACACCCTAACGTCATTTAAATCTACGACATTCGTCAGATAGGGGAAAATCTTGTCAAGATGCACGCTAAACAAGCTGGGTACGGCCATGTACCACCTCACAACTACTTCACACGCGATATTTGTCCAAAGAATAATCAAGGATGTGCCGTAGTTCAAGCTGCATTACAAGAACAAATGGACTTAGGATGGATTCAACATATCCGAGTCAGGACTGAACATGACATCAACATGGTCCAAGGATGTCCAGGAGAATACAAAATCTACAAAGTTGAAGACCTCGAAGGATCGGTAGTCAGGTTCCATAAAACTTTAAATGGACTTGCCTACTTTGGAACAGATTTCCACGCTTACAGTAGATGCAGAATTTGTCGAAAAAATTCACGAGGATGTTTACGTGTTCGCAACGACATTCAAAAGCTGATGGATGACAATACCATCACTGTTCTTGCCAATAGAGAAGATGATGAAGTCTTTACCGTATCTCCTCAAATTAATCAAGTTGAACCAATGCAAGTTAAGTATGATAGCAGGAAGACAGCAATTGCTCCGCTAGTCATCTACTTACCAGGTCCTGTACCGTACGAGTCCAGCAAGGCTATACCATACAAGTACAATGCTACATTCATTGAAAATGGTAAGGAAACACCATTACTGTCTGTTGTCAACATTGCTGATGTTAGTCGAGTCACCAGAAGTGGACGAGTCTTCAACAGAGCAACAAAAAATGTGGAGAAACCTTCGGAGGAAGTACCACATAGGCAAGACAATCATCCGACCAATGCTGTTCAAGCGAAAGAAAATGATGAGATCTTGAAGTTAATCCAGAGGAGTGAATACAACATTGTAGATCAATTGCTACATACTCCGTCTAGGATATCTGTTCTCTCCCTACTATTGAGTTCTAAAGCTCATAGGGAAGCTCTACAGAAAGTTTTGGAACAAGCTTTTGTAGAACCTAGCGTCACAATAAGCCAATTCAACAACATCGTTGCCAACATCTCCGCCGGAACTAACCTTAGTTTCTGTGATGAAGATCTTCCTGAAGAAGGAGTGGACCATAATCTTCCTCTTCACATCTCAGTTGGCTGCATGGGTGATACACTCACAGGAGTCCTAATAGACAACGGATCCTCTCTCAACGTCATGCCGAAATCAACATTGTCAAGATTATCTTTCGAAGATTACCCTCTAAGAAAAAGTCATGTCATCGTCAAAGCATTTGATGGATCAAGGAAGTCAGTTTTTGGAGAAGTGGATCTTCCCATAACTATTGGACCTCAGACGTTCAAAATCACTTTCCAAGTCATGGATATTCTAGCACAATACAGTTGTTTGCTAGGTCGCCCATGGATTCATGAGGCTGGGGCAATTACTTCAACACTTCATCAGAAACTGAAGTTCATAAGAAATGACAAACTGGTAACCGTATGTGGAGAACGAGCTCTGATCGTCAGTAACCTGTTATCATTCTCCGACATAGAACCAAAAGAAGTTGTTGGAACTAAATTCCAAGCACTTTCCTTGGACAAAGGAAAGGAGAAAGCAGCGTCTATTTCTTCCTACAGAGATGCAATCCAAGTTGTAAAGGATGGCACTACCAATGGTTGGGGGCACATTAATATTCCTACCAACAACAAGAACAGAACAGGAGTTGGATTCTTTTCAACATCATCAAAGACTATTCCAGGAATTGAGGTAGTTCTTCCAATTCAAGAAACTTTCCGCAGCGGAGGTTTTCTTCAACCTGTTCAACAAACAGTCAATACCATCGGTACGGAAGACACCGATGAGAATTTTGAAGTTGAATGTATGTCCTACCTTCTCGAGGCAGGATACATATCCCTATCGGAGTCTGATTCACCTTGCTGTTATCCGACTAAAGGATTTAAAAGTAAGACTCAACCAAGCAGTGATGAAGTTACAAACAGCTTCACCGTCAGAAGTCATAGTTCATCAGAAGAAGTTCCTCCTATCCCCGAAGAAACTTGGGATACATTAGGAGAACCAAGCGGAAAATTCGACTACATGGTGAAATACTCCGCTCCTGAAAGTTCAAGAATCTCTCTTGAAGATATTGTTCCAACTGGATGGAACAGTGATTTTGAGTACCTCTCTCAGCCAAAAGAGATATATAACCCTTGCTATTCATCATCATCGACTGGTGAAATCATCATTGAGGATTATATCCCCAAGTCACCTTCCGAGGCTACTGATCTAGAGTTCACATATCTAGTCAATGCCATCTTGGGAGAAGAGCAAGACCAAAATACAGAAGAGGATGATCTCGAAAGTGTCTCCGACAACAAGTCTCTCCATTCAGAAGATTGGAAGTTTCCTCAAAAGAAAGTTCGACATACTCCACTTGGAAATGGGTATGCTCACACCGCTCAGTCTGCTGAAGTAGAAGAAGATCGTCTGAGTGTTGCAAAGACAGTGGTTGGTAAATCAAGACCTACCACAGGCCAGCTTAAGCCTAAGGTTCCAGATTACTTAGTGCACAATGGGGTTCGCCACTACTGGACAGCTGTTGAAGTTTCAACTGTTGTTCGCACTCCTAAGTAGGAACTTTCACCGTTATTTTATCCTCTCACCATAGCCCAGGGTGAAGAGATGTTTCATAGGGCTTTGCATTTTACTATTTCTTAGAAAAATGTCCCTCTTTGCTTCGCCCAAAGCAATAGAGTTTTGTTTTATAGGGTCTTTGTTTCAAGAAATGACTGTCGATAAATAAAAATGTCATTTTGTTCCGTCGTTAGTTTTTCCTTTTCTTTCTTTTCGGAAATTGGTAATCCTAAAAAACACCTTTAAAAAACATCAAAAAATATTCCATTAACTGCATACACCGAGTCTTCCCTCGTTGTCTAAATAAAATTTATCACACATATGCAGATTAATCATAAAATACCCCGTTGAAACGTGCGATCGTATGACTTCTCCAAGCTTTGAGTTTCCTGTATTCGAGGCAGAGGAAGAAGAAGACGAAGAAATATCAAAGGAAATTTCACGGTTACTTCAATAAAAGGAAGAGGCCATTCAGCCATACAATGAGCCTCTAGAGATCATTAACCTTGGTTCCGATGGAAACAGAAAAGAGGTTAAGATTGGAGCTTCGCTCAGTTCAGAGATCAGAGAGAGTTTGATACAACTGCTCAAAGAATTCTCAGATGTCTTCGCTTGGTCTTATCAAGATATGCCAGGGTTGGATACCAGTATAGTGGAGCATCACTTGCCATTAAAAGCAGAATGCCCTCCGGTCAAGCAAAAATTGAGAAGAACTCATCCGGAGATGGCCATGAAAATCAAAGAGGAAGTTCAAAAGCAGATCAACGCAGGTTTCCTCGTCACTTCAGAATACCCTCAGTGGTTAGCTAACATTGTTCCCGTTCCTAAGAAAGACGGAAAAGTCCGCATGTGCGTCGACTACAGAGATTTGAACAAAGCTAGCCCTAAGGATGATTTTCCTTTACCACATATTGATATGTTGGTAGACAGTACAGCAAAATCCAAAGTTTTATCGTTCATGGACGGATTTTCAGGATACAACCAAATCAAAATGGCTCCTGAAGACATGGAGAAAACAGCTTTCATCACCCCCTGGGGCATGTTCTGCTATCGTGTTATGCCTTTTGGACTAAAGAACGCAGGGGCAACTTATCAAAGAGCCATGACTACGCTTTTCCACGACATGATGCATAAAGAAGTGGAAGTCTATGTGGACGACATGATTGCCAAATCAGAAAATGAAGAAGATCACATACAAAATCTGACAAAGTTATTTCAACGCTTACGGAAGTTTCAGCTTCGCCTGAACCCCAACAAGTGTAACTTTGGTGTCTACTCAGGAAAACTCCTTGGTTTCATTGTCAGCAAACGAGGAATTGAAGTAGATCCAGACAAAGTCAAGGCAATTCAAGAAATGCCTTCACCCAGAACCGAGAAACAAGTTAGAGGATTTCTTGGACGTCTGAATTACATCTCGAGATTCATATATCTCATGACTGCAACTTGTGCTCCTATTTTCAAACTTCTACGGAAAAATCAAAGTTGCGTCTGGACAGACGATTGTTAGAAAGCGTTCGACAGCATTAAAGAATATCTGCTCGAACCACCCATCTTGTTTCCTCCAGTGGAAGGAAGACCTTTGATAATGTACTTAACCGTCTTAGAAGACTCCATGGGTTGTGTCCTTGGACAGCAAGACGAGACGAAGAGAAAAGAGCATGCCATTTACTACCTAAGCAAGAAATTCACTGACTGTGAATCCCGCTACTCCATGCTCGAGAAGACGTGTTGTGCTTTGGCCTGGGCTGCCAAGCGTCTCCGCCAGTACATGATTCGACATACTACTTGTTTGATCTCTCACATGGATCCAATCAAGTACATCTTTGAGAAGCCTTCCTTAACTGGGAGAATTGCCCGTTGGCAGATGTTGTTATCAGAATATGACATTGATTATCACGCACAGAAAGCCGTGAAAGGAAGCATTCTAGCTGAGCACCTGGCTCACCACCCACTCAATGGTCATGAATTAACCAGTTTCGACTTTCCAGACGAGGACGTCATGTACCTCAAGATGAAAGATTACGACGAGCCACTACCAGACGAAGGACCTGAGATAGGATCCCAGTGGGGCTTAATCTTTGACGGAGCTGTCAATGCTTATGGACGAGGAATTGGGGCAATCATTGTTACACCTCAGGGTACCCATATTCCATTTACTGCCAGATTAACTTTCAAGTGCACAAACAATGAGGCCGAATATGAAGCTTGCATCATGGGTCTCGAAGAAGCCGTGGATTTAAGAATCAAACACTTGGATGTATACGGAGATTCTGCTTTGGTCATTAATCAAATCAAAGGAGAATGGGAAACACACCAACCAGGGCTAATTCCTTACAAAGACTATGCAAGAAGATTGTTACCATTCTTCGACAGGGTAGATTTTCATCACATTCCTCGTGAAGAAAACAACTTGGCTGATGCATTAGCCACACTCTCTTCCATGATTAGGATAAATCATTGGAATGACATTCCTCGGATTGATGTTATGCGCCTGGATAGGCCCGCTCATGTTTTCACAGTAGAAGCAATCATCGACGACAAACCATGGTATCACGACATCAAGAACTTTCTTCAAAAGCAAGAGTACCCTCTTGGGGCGTCAAAGAAAGATAGAAAGACTTTGAGAAGGTTAGCTTGTAGATTCTTCCTGAATGAAGATGTTCTGTACAAGAGAAACTTCGACATGGTTCTGCTCAGATGCGTTGACAGAAAAGAAGCAGAAGTACTCATGAGAGAAATACATGAAGGTTCCTTTGGTACTCACACCAATGGACATACCATGACAAGGAAAATACTGAGAGCAGGATATTATTGGCTGACGATGGAATCTGATTGCTACCAGTACGCAAAGAGGTGTCACAAATGTCAGATCTACGCCGATAGAATTCATGTGCCACCATCTCTTCTCAACATACTCTCTTCCCCTTGGCCTTTCTCCATGTGGGTAATCGACATGATTGGAATGATCGAGCCAAAAGCGTCCAACGGACATCGCTTCATCTTGGTAGCTATAGACTATTTCACCAAATGGGTTGAAGCAGCTTCATATGCAAACGTTACAAGACAAGTTGTCGTCAGGTTTATCAAGAATCACATCATCTGTCGCTACGACATTCCTAGCAAGATAATTACTGACAATGGGTCAAATTTGAATAACAAAATGATGAAGGAGCTTTGTGAAGAATTCAGGATTGAACATCACAACTCATCTCCTTACAGACCAAAGATGAATGGAGCTGTAGAAGCAGCTAACAAAAACATCAAGAAAATCGTTCAGAAGATGGTCATCACTTACAAAGATTGGCATGAAATGCTCCCGTATGCTCTTCACGGTTACCTTACATCAGTACGTACTTCGACTGGAGCAACTCATTTCTCCCTTGTATATGGCATGGAAGCAGTCCTACCCATAGAGGTTGAGATCCCATCAATGAGAGTCTTGATGGAGGCAAAATTAACAGAAGCCGAGTGGTGTCAAAGCAGATTCGATGAATTGAACTTGATCGAAGAAAAGCGCATGACAGCTTTATACCACGGACAGCTATATCAACAAAGAATGAAGAAAGCTTTCGACAAAAAGGTTCGACCTCGCACAATCAAAGAAGGCGACCTTGTACTGAAAAAGATTCAATCTTTTCTCACAGATTCGAGAGGGAAATGGACTCCCAATTATGACGGCCCCTACGTGGTCAAGAGAGCTTTCTTAGGAGGAGCCTTAATACTCACGACTATGGATGGAGAAGAATTCACCCGTCCTGTGAACGTCGACGCAGTCAAGAAATACTTCGCCTAAATAATTAAAAGAATAGCTCGCTAAGTTGAAAACTCGCAAAGAGCGGCTTAGGCAAAAAAGAGCGTCTCGGTGAATCGAAAACTCGAAAGGGCGATTCAGGCAAAAGTTAGAGACATAAAAAATAAATAATCAATCCCGGTAGACTTAAAACCCGAAAGGGGTAGTTTACGCAAAAGTTAGGGATATATGGCAAGTAACTGTGTTCAGGACAAACTTGATCATCCAAAAATCCATAGCGGAGTATTCATCAGCAGTAGGTCATCTTCTACGAAGCACGAATACAGCGCAACTCGGAGTGGAAGGGAAAGATAACGGTCGTCACGTTTCATCGTAGCCCTTTTCCCGAAAAATTACCAATTTCCAACTTTGTAAATACTCCATGGAATCAAGCATTTGGCTGATTACCATTCCATATATAATAATTTGAGCCTTGTGCTTTCTTTGCAAATCGAGTCTTATTCAGTTTCTTGAAATGCATTTTAAGTTTAAACAGTCATTTTCTTGAAACAAATGTTTTCATAAAATAAAATGAATTTACTTACAAAAATAAAGGTGAAATTTCTTTCTAAGGTTTACAAACAATAGGAAGAATGCAAATAGTTGCTCCGAGAACGGTTGAGACTCCGGGAACCAAGATTTCCCCATGAGGTCGCTTTGCGAACATCTCCCGATGACGGATCTTCACTTCAATTCATATTACTCACTTCGGACAGCGGACAACTGATAACCAGGTATTCCCGACAGAGTTCAAACTACAAGAAGAGGACATCTTCTGATCAACAAGATTCAAGTCGTATCATAGGATTTTACATCCGCGACAATTCTATTCACTTTCACTTTACATTTTATATTTGTCATAATATTCATGCATACATTATAACTGCACAGTCGAGTCAGACTTTGATCATGTGAATGCTCGAGTCATTAAAGCATATACTCAAGATTCCCCTGCAAAGTTGTGAAATGGTTTTTCTTCTTCATAAAGAAGGTTCATACACCCAAATTCCCCAAGCAAGTCAACAAATGGTAGTCTCCCTCAAAGAGATAGTTTGTTCACTTTTGGAATTCCCCAACTGAGAATCTCCTGCAGAGCGACTCTCGACAATCTTCTTCAAATGAGATAGTCTATTTCGCATTTTGGAATTCCCTACAGGGTCGATGAGCGGTTCTCTTCTCCAAGTAGTGTGGATTCCCTGACATAATTGACAAGTGTTAGTTTTTCCTCCTGGAAAACAGTTTGGTATTTCCCCAGCAGGGTCAAGAGATGCCACTTTTCGTCAAAGAAAATAATTGGGAATCTCCCCAACAGATCGACGAATGATCCCCAGCGAAGTCAGTGAATGGCAGTCTCTTTCGGCAAAAGACAGTTCACTCACTTTTTCGGACAAAAATAACGAATGGCAGCCCTCTTCATGAAGACAGTTCGTTTCGCTTAAAGATTCCTCAACAAAGTCAGCAAATGGCAGTCTCTTTCGACAGAAGACATTTTGCTCACTTTCTTTCACGGCAGGGTCAACAAATGGCGGTCTCTCCCAATAGAAGACAGTTTGTTCCCCTAGCAATTGGCAAATGGCAGTCTTTCCCCAAGGAAAGACAGTTTGTCTGTTAAACATTCAAGAAATCGACAAATGGCAGTTTCTTCAAACAGTTTGTCTGTTTCTGGGATGTTTCATCCCGTTCAGAGTTTACAAATGGCAGTTTTCCTCCTAGGAAAACAGTTTGTTAATTCCCCTCAGAGTCGACAAATGGCAGTTTTCCTCTTAAGAAAAACAGTTTGTTGATTCCCCGGCATGAGTCGACAAATGGCAGTTTTTCCTCTTGGGAAAACAGTTTGTTGGTTCCCTGGCACAAGTCGATGAATGTTGGTTTTCACCCAGAAAATAGTTCGTCTGCTTTCAAGCAAAGTCATTAGCCCCTCAAAAGATCATGAGGCCATATGACATTCTTTCAAAGACGTCAAGTCAAAAGGAAAGATGGTGAAGTTTCTCTACTACCATCAAATGGCGTCTCATCTCCAAGTGCTGATGAGAAGTTTGATGAGGAAACAAACCTTTGAAGTTTCTCTACTACCATCAAATGGTATCTTACCTCCAAGTGCTGGTAAGAAGTTTGATGAGGAAACAAACCTTTGAAGTTTCTTTACTACCATCAAATGGCATCTCATCTCCAAGTGCTGATGAGAAGTTTGATGAGGAAACGAATCTTTGGAAAATTTTCTCTTTATCTGAGATATTGTCCAAACACGACTGAGACCAGTTTCGAGATATGGACATCCGAAACAAGGGAGAGGTTGTTTACCTTTTTCTAAGTGTCAACACTTAGTTAAAGAAGATAGATTGCGCATCCTACATTGCCATCCATTTACCAGAGTCCACATCAAGTATTTCTACAGGAGTTTGTCTCCTCATCCCCCGCCAAGTGCGACAACGGGATCAAGTCACGCAAGGATTTTATCAATTACAACATCTCAGGAGCGCCCAAAATTCGGGCATTCTTTGATATTTAAGTCTCTTTCACGCAGGAGAGATCGAGATATCAATCTCTCTCCCTCCAGATAAAAGAAACTTAAATAGGGGCATCTGTCATACCCTAATTTTTGACCCCCCTGAGATGACATATCTTCAGGATTTTCATCAGGTCAAAACTAGTGCCCAAAGCAGTCACTTCTTCATCTGGCATTTAATCAAGGATGTTCAAAGACAAGAAAACTCAGGCAAAGTGTGGACCTCCGTTTTTTAATCCCGGGCCATACCTCTGTTCTGTAGAGATACGTGAACTGACTCTTTTTATCGCTTAATGCTTTCGCATTTTGAAAATTCACAGAGTCGCCACCGACCTTTTATTTTATCCAATTAAGGAAAGGTTTATAAAAGAAACAGAAAAAAGACCTTTAAGAAATTCTGGGTAAGGGGGTAGGTTATACAAAGGGAAGGTGTTAGCACCCTTTGTATCCATGGTTATCCATGGGCTCTTAAGTTTGCTTAGCTCACTTGTTTTTCGATCACTTTTCAATTGCTTTAGAATGCTCATATGTGGTTTCAAATACTTTTGTAAATTGAATTTTGTAATGATCCGTGTGTGGATGTATACAAAATGCTTGTTTATCTTTCGAAAGATGTTTTGAAAAGAACGTTAACTTTGTAATAATCCGTGTTTGGATGTATACAAAGTATTGTCTTTTTTGAAAGTTTTGTTTTGAAAAACAACAGTGTATGAGAATTTTGTTTGTTTTGATTTGAGCAAGCAAACTAGGAGGTCTACCCTGAGTTGTAAGGTCTTTATCCTATTTCCTTTAAAAATCTATCCTTTCACCGGATATAAACAAAAGGTTCGATTTTGTACTCGAAACAGTAGAATTTTGACTTTGATTTTGAAAAGAATGAGAAAGGGATTACCTTAAAAGGTGCAAGTGTGATTGTGTTTGTATTCAGATATTTTATCTTTGAAGTTAGTGATCTAACGGTTCAATTTTATCTTTCACATACACGCAGTTTATATTTGCTGGAAATTAAAATGCGGAAATGTAAAGTGCGGAAAGTAAATCTACGCTATTACATCGATTGTGCGGGAAATGTAAACTAGCCTATTTACATGAATTTGACATCCTATACATTTATCTAGGAATTTAAATTGCAAGAAAAATAAAAGGCATGTTTTTGGATTTTTTATGATTGATTTTAATTATAATTAATGCATGATTAATTAAATTAAAATGAAGAAAAAAGATGAAAATAGATTTGAACCTAGAAATTAAGTTTAAAATATGTACAAAATATTTGTCAATTAATTTTAAAACAAAACTAATTTTTTTGGAATTTTTGGAAATTGATTTAAGCTAATTAAAACATAATTATGCAAATAATTACACAAATAATTAAAACTTAAAAAGAAAATTATTCAAAATATGTACAAAATTAGTTTATAATATATAAACAATATTTAACACAAAGAACAATTTTTTTTTATGATTTTTTGATTGGTTAGAATAATTAAAAAGCAAATATATAAATATATACTAATTAATTATGCAAAATATTGAAATTTTGAAGAAAAATAAAATATTTTTATTTCAGAAAATAATATATTATTTTAGAAGTCTAAAAATATTTTTTGTGTATTTTTTGGATTTTTGAAACTATTTTTAATTAATTTAACAAAGAAATTAAAATAAAAATAGAAAATAAAAGGATACTAATCAGATGTGGTATGCATGTGAGGGAACATGATGTAACTGCATGATCTGGCGCGTTGGATTAGGAGATGGATGGATCAGATGGTGGAAAGCATGAGGGACCATAGCACGTGGAACACCTGCAAAACACTGAATCCAAGGTCAGTTTAAAAAATCACGCGCGCGCCTCCCAGCCAATCAGAGGATGCCACGCATCATCTTCAACCTTCAGATGGGCTTTTACACCGTTCATTTGCAGGTGGTGTAAAAACTCCAATCTTTTACACCTGTTAATAATAGCGAATACAAGCAAACATGAGTATAAATTTGGCGCGATGCCATGGTTAAGTATGTATTGTTCATGCGATTTTAATGGTGCTATTTAGAACTTCTAATTTTGCCTATTTCAGAAAGCCCTAAATTTTAGGTTATGAACCCTAAAATGGTAACTTCGTGTGTAAGCGTCTAAAACTTAATTAAAGTTCCAGAAATGATCTACACACCACACCAAGTCCAAATATATGTCTACATCGTGCTAGATATGTTTGTGTTATGAGATACAAGTCAGTTTTAGTTTGGACAAATCGTGACCTGTGTAGCTCGATTCAGTGATGTTTAAGACTTGCAATTGATTGGAATAGTTTCAGTGAAGCTCAGAGATGATGTTTGAATGCTTAGTTTGTATTGAAATGGACTGAAATTAAAAACTCGAATTTGAATTTTCTTTGAAATTTTTTCAAGTGGTTACAAGTGTATTATGAGTAAGGTTTTCTTTCTGAACTTGTCTCTTTTGTTACTGAAGTAAGGTAGCCTATATATAAGCATTGAGTGCTTAGAATTGAAGCTAAGAAGCATCTAGTTGCCTTTATGGAATTCTTGAATTTTTTATATTAAAAAGCTTTGAATTATTGACCAAGTCTTCTTGTCTTCAATGCACTTGCCTTGCTCTTCAATTCTCTGCAGAAAGATGAAGATTCCTTGGGTGACTCATGCTTGGAAATTAAGCTACCCATTATCCTTCCATTTTCCTTTTTAAATTTAATCTTATATGTGATAAAATTAAATCAAAAATGGATAAAAATGACATGGGCCTTGTCTTGGTCGTGGGAGGCCCATTATATTATGGAAATGATGTTTGAACCATGAAAACTTGGCCCCATTTGGAAAAAATGCATTTTTGAGCAATGTTGGTTTCATGCATTTTCCCAAAATTTAGCCAACTTCAACAAGGTGTAAATCCCTCAATTTTTGTCATATGAAGGAGATCTTGCACTTTTTGGAAACCTCAAAGAGTCCTCTAACCAATGTCCTTGGTCTCATGTCAAAATGATTTTTGATGCTCCTTGTGTGTCCTTTTGAAAAAAGTGTCTTTTTGTTGACTTTGAAAATGACCTGTAATGTCTTTGGTCATATTTTTCAAATGGTGAATCCAATGACCATGGGATCAATGGCATTTGAAAGATAATTGAATTTCCTTCAAAATAAGCTTTGGTTTGAATTTTTTGGATGAAGGATGAGAGAGTTATGATCAGTCAAAGTTGAGTTGACTTTTCAGGCAAAAACCCTAATTTTGAATCTTAGGGTTTTGTTGATTTTTGATCTTTCCTTGATGAATTATGATCATCCAATGATCAAATGATGAATCCTTTGACAAAATATGGACTTTGACAAAAAATTTCATTTTTGACTGTCTGTTGACTTTTTTGGTCAAACGGGTCGTCTGTTGACTGTTTGAGCTGCTGACGGTGCGTCTGAGTGAATTGAAGTTTGAAAATTTTTATGATGGTACTTTGAGATATATGGATGTGTATGAAATCCATTTGAGCTCTCAAAAACTTGTTTCTCCTGTAAAAACAAGAAAACCCTAGTCAGGGACTGTTTATGTAGGAGACAGTTAAGCGTACCTGATTTTTGTGCAGTGTTGAGTCTCTGCTAATCGCGTGATATTCAGAAGACTTCTAGAACAAAAATCTTGGAATTTTGAATTGTGAAAGATTGATTTGATTGATGGTACAAAACAATGAGAATTGTACTGCCAGCAGTTTGGCTGTCGACTGACTGTCCAGGTATTGACGTAGCAGTTAGAGTGAAAAATCAACAGTCAAAGTTAATTTTCTTTTTTGTTGTTTTTGTTTTATGTTTTATGTGAAAAATGAAAGTTTATTTACATGACTTGTTAAAAAAAACACAGACATAATAAATAACTAATTTTTACTGTACGCGGGCAAAATTACCGATAATAACCTTGAAAATCATTTAATGCACAGAAATAGGAATATTTGACTGGCAGAAAACACACAAAATATTATCTTAGTAATTAAGCAATATTATGACAAGTAATACAACATTTAATACTGACAGTACAAATATTACATACTATATTGAACAGTACGACGAATAAACGGTACATTTAAGAAATAAGAAATACGGCAAATTTTAAGAATGACGATTGATAACCCATGCTATGAACAATAACATGTAGATGATTGGGAGTGCAACCATTGCAGGTCCACACTCTTCAGGACTATGCAGGCAGAAGAAAGTCATGATCACCGTAGCAATGGTGATGACTGTAAGAGACAGTGTCTCTATCCACTTTGCCATTCTTGTCAAGGAAGAAGAGAAAATAGATATGAGGTAGGAATTTGAAAGATGAATTAGAATTTGATGTGAGATTTTATGGAAGAAAATGGGAGGTATTTATAGAATGGAAAGAAGGATAGAGACGTTGGGGAATGATGTGATTCCGTACAAAAGGAAAATTTGAGTGGAAGTAAGATTTGAAAGAAAGTGTATGATAGTGTTGGGAAAAAGAGAGATGTAGAAAATAAAGTTAGGATTTGATTTTTGAAAAAGAGATTTGAAAAGATTTTTGAAAATAATGGAATATAGTACAAAAATTAGTGGGAAACAAAAGATAATAATAATCTACTTGTTACCAGTACAGTCTGAGTTTCCTGATTCTGCGCCTGCAAAAAGATTTAACTCTGTACCAATTGTGTCAGTACTATTTATCTGTAAATAAATAAATAGCATGTGTGAAGTAATAAACAGTATTTGGCGTTTGCGTAAGAATAAATTCAACTGCAAGCCAAATTACTGTATAAGAAAAAATTCTAAAAACTAAGTATTTCATATGTCAGGATATTTGTTGAAATAAAAATCCATGATTATATGAGACTCTTAATTTTTCAGATTGGAGTTTTCTTGAAAAAAGATGCGGGCAAATTTTGGGGTATAACAGTTGCCCCTATTCAATCTTCTTAAACCTGAAGAGATTGTCTGAAATCTGAAGGTAGAAGATGATTGAATATTTAGATGCCCTGAAAATTTGCACTTACCTTGATCAGCAGAGATGTTGGAAGTTGCATTTGAATGTCGTCTGCGAAATGTTGTTGGCAGATTGGAACATTACCTGAGATGGGCTTTCAGATGCCACCTGGTAAATGTGTTGATGGTTTGTTCATCAGAATGAATCCATTGATTATATCTTGATGAAGGATTTGAAAGTCTTTGCGTTGACTGTTTCGGAACCGTCCAAGGTTACCGCTTTAAGTCTTGGAGGATGATTGCTACGGAACTTGTCCAAAGTTTTTTCTGCTTTAGATTTTGAAAGTTGATCATTGTGGAACCGTCTGAGGTATCAGCTTTAGATCTGTGATGCTAGAATGTTTTGGAATCGTCTGAGGTATCAGCTTTAGATCTGTGATGCTAGATCGTTTTGGAACCGTCTGAGGTATCGCTTTAGATCTGCAATGTTAGATCGTTTTTGGAACCGTCTGAGGTATCGCTTTAGATCTGCAATGTTAGATCGTTTTGGACCCGTCTGAGGTATCGCTTTAGATCTGTGATGCTAGATTGTTCTGGAACCGTCTGAGGTATCAACTTTAGATCTGTGATGCTAGATCGTTCTGGAACCGTCTGAGGTATCAACTTTAGATCTGTGATGTCTGTTTTTGAGTTGGTAAGTGATCAGAATGAATCTTCGACTTGATTATATCTGAGAGAACCGTTCATGGAATTCAGGTGAACACTGCATGTGATTGAGAACATCTTTGTTGAAGATATCCGTCTACCTGAAAAATCAAGTTAGTGATATGCAATGTTTATGATGCATGTAAATGTGAGATATTCCCGGAGAAATATGCATGTGATGTTGTGTATGAATATGCGCATGATGCATGATGTATGATGTATGATGTATGATGTATGAATATGATGTATGAATGTGAGATGTCAAGCTTCTATTTGGGAAAATAAATTTCCGCCAGTCATCTGGACATGACTATATTGTGATCGTTGATGATCTTTTGTCTTGTTTGAGTACCCTCGGCTGGGGAAATTCTTTGAGAACCCTGGTACTCTGTTGAAGGATCTTTGAATATCTCTTGGGAATGAAAGGTAGCTGGAAGTTCTAATGCCCTTTCAAATGGGAATGAGGAAGATGCATAATCCTCCGATGCACTATCTGACCAAGTCCGGGTGCGGGGATCACACCTTCTGAAGATAGCAATCTGGAACAACCCTGCTGGGGGATAAGACTTCTTTTGAAGAGAAAATCTTTTTGAGGAATTTGCTGAGAAATGCGTTTCTCTTGGGGATTTCCTTCTGATGGGATGATGTCCAGATAATTAGGACATTTCCTGAATGCTATTCCTGTTTTTCCTGGTAAACATCAATCATATTCAAATGCACATGTTCATTCAAAATTATCATTGGGACGTTTACGTATTTAAAACAGAAAAAGTGAAAATGGTGATTTTTGAGCCTAAGCTGCATTGATTTTTGAAAAAGAGCCATGATAGGCTGGTTAGCACAGGGAGACAACAATCCTAGAAGTAGGAAACTGTCAGAAAGTTTTGGAAAATATTTATAGAGATAAATAGCTATGTGAAAACAATCCAGTCAAGTTTCAACTCTGCTATTGCCAATCTGTCTTCGAGCATCTCATCCCTCACTTGTTGGAAGAAAGTGATTGGACTGATCGGTGTCTTTGAGGTGTTGAATCTTGATGGTGAGTAGGCAGCTGAACGGAACACAGTTGTATGCTTCATTCCCTAACTTTTGCCTAGGCTGCCCTTTCAGGTTTTCAGCCTACCGGGATAGTATTTGTTTAGTCTCTAACTTTTGCCTGGACCGCCCTTTCGGGTTTTCAATCCACCGAGACGCTCATTTTTTTGCCTAAGTTGCCCTTTCAGGTTTTCAACTTAGCGAGCTGTTTTTTTTTCTTTTAAAGAGAAGTATTTTTTGACTATGTCAGCATTCACAAGGTGTGGGAAATCCTCACCATCCATGGTGGTAAGAAACATGGCGCCGCCGGAGAATATTTTCTTGATTATGAATGGTCCCTCGTAGGTGGGAGTCCATTTGCCTCTAGGATCACCTTGTGGTAAGATGATGCGTTTGACAACCAAGCCACCAGTTTGGTATGCTTGACTTTTGACTTTTTTGTTGAAGCCTTTGATCATACGCTTTTGGTATAGCTGACCATGACAAATAGCTGCGAGCCTTTTCTCATCAATCAAGTTTATCTGGTCCAACCGTGTTTGAATCCAATCGTCTTCGTCTAGATTGGCTTCTTTCATAATCCTTAGGGAAGGAATCTGAATTTCAATTGGAAGAACTGCCTCCATACCATAGACTAAGGAGAATGGAGTTGCCCCTGTTGAAGTACGCGCAGATGTGCGATAACCATGAAGGGCAAAAGGTAACATCTCATGCCAGTCTTTGTAGGTTACTGTCATTTTTTGTATGATTTTCTTGATGTTCTTGTTGGCAGCTTCCACCGCGCCGTTCATCTTTGGTCGATATGGAGAGGAATTATGATGTTTGATCTTGAACTGTGTGCAAAGTTCAGTAATCATTCTGTTGTTTAGATTTGTGCCATTGTCCGTGATAATCCGTTCAGGGATGCCGTACCGACAAATGAGATTGTATTTGATGAACCGGGCCACCACATTTTTGGTGACAGAAGCAAATGAAGCTGCTTCTACCCACTTTGTGAAGTAGTCAATAGCGACCAGGATAAAGCGATGTCCGTTGGAGGCAGTAGGTTTGATTTCTCCAATCATATCAATACCCCACATTGCAAAAGGCCAAGGAGCCGTCAGGACGCTTAATGGAACTGGAGGTACATGTACTTTGTCAGCGTATATCTGGCATTTGTGACATGTTCGGGAGTGATGATGGCAGTCTGTTTCCATGGTAGACCAGTAATAACCTGCTCTCAGGATCTTTTTAGCCATTGTATGTCCACTGGAATGAGTACCGAAGGCACCATTGTGTATTTCTTCCATGATCTGTTCTGCTTCCTTCTTGTTTACACAGCGAAGTAAAGTCGAGTCATGGTTGCGTTTGTATAGGGTTCCATTGCTTAGAAAGAATTTGGCAGCAAATCTCCTTAGAAACTTTCTGTCGTTAATGGATGCCCCTTCAGGGTACTCCTGAGCTTCGAGATATCTTTTTACTTCATGGAACCATGGTTTTTCCTCGGTTCCTTCGGTATTGATCTCATTGCAATAGGATGGTTCATCTTGTTTGTAAATGGTGATCATCGGCGCCTCGTTGTCCCACCTGATTTTGAACATGGATGACATGGTAGCTAAAGCATCAGCTAGTTGATTTTCCTCGCGTGGGATGTGTTCGAAAGTGATTTCTTCGAAGTAAGGAATCAAACTCAGCACATATTCTTTGTAAGGAATTATATTCGGGTGCTTCGTGTCCCATTCCCCTTTGACTTGGTAGATTACCAAGGCCGAGTCTCCGTAGACTTCCAGGAATTTGATTCTTAGATCGATTGCAGCTTTGAGACCCAGAATACATGCTTCGTATTCGGCTATATTGTTAGTGCAATTGAAGCATAACCTGGCAGTGAACGGTGTGTAACTTCCTGCGGGGGAAATGATCACAGCTCCGATGCCATTGCCAAGTGCATTAGAAGCTCCGTCAAAAACCATAGTCCACCGGGATCCTGGCTCGGGTCCTTCTTCTGGTCCTGGTTGTTTGTAGTCATTGACTAGCCTAATGTCTTTGTCTGGGAAGTCAAAGTTCAATGCTTGATAATCATCCACTGCTTGATGAGCCAGATGATCAGCTACCACACTTCCTTTGATTGCTTTTTGTGAAGTGTATTGAATGTCATATTCTGTTAAGATCATTTGCCATCTCGCTATTCTTCCAGAGAGAGCAGGTTTTTCGAACACGTATTTGATGGGATCCATCTTGGAAATTAGGAAAGTGGTGTGATTTAGCATGTACTGTCTTAGCCGGCGAGCTACCCAAGCTAAGGCACAACAAGTTTTTTCGAGTAGTGAGTATCTTGTTTCACAATCGGCAAACTTTTTGCTAAGATAGTAGATTGCGTGCTCCTTTCGGCCGGATTCGTCATGTTGTCCTAGTACACGCCCCATTGAGTCTTCTAACACAGTTAGGTACATTATCAGAGGTCTGCCTTCCACAGGTGGCAACAAGATTGGAGGTTTTTGGAGATATTCTTTGATTTTGTCAAAGGCTAACTGGCATTTGTCATTCCACCTTTCCACTTGATCTTTCTTCAACAGTTTGAAGATCGGCACACAAGTAGTAGTCATGTGGGCAATAAATCGGGCGATGTAATTTAGACGTCCCAAGAATCCTCTGACTTGTTTCTCAGTACGAGGTATAGGCATTTCTTGAATGGCTTTAACCTTGGCGGGATCAACCTCAATACCTTTGCTGCTGACGATGAAACCTAAGAGTCTGCCGGATCTTACTCCAAAGGTACACTTATTTGGGTTCAGTCGCAACTTGTATTTCTTGAGTCTGTCAAACAACTTGTGTAAATGACCCAAATGTTCTTCCTCGGTGTTGGATTTTGCAATCATGTCATCGACATACACCTCTATTTCTTGATGAATCATATCATGAAATAGCGCTACCATTGCACGTTGATAGGTTGCTCCTGCGTTTTTCAGACCAAAGGGCATTACTTTGTAACAAAAGGTTCCCCAGGGTGTTGTGAAGGTTGTTTTTTCCATGTCTTCGGGTGCCATCTTGATTTGATTGTACCCTGAGAATCCGTCCATAAAGGAGAATACCTTGCATTGTGCGGTATTGTCAACCAGTACATCGATATGTGGTAAAGGGAAATCATCTTTGGGACTTGCCCGGTTCAGATCTCTGTAGTCCACGCACATTCTGACTTTCCCGTCTTTTTTAGGTACAGGCACGCTGTTAGCTATCCAAGGAGGATAACTTACAACTTTTAGGAATCCGGCATTGAACTGTTTTTCAACCTCGTCTTTGATCTTTTTTGACATATCAGGCCTACTCCTTCGTAGTTTCTGTTTGACTGGAGTGCTACCTTCTTTGATTGGCAGGCGATGAACTACAATGTCCGTGTCAAGGCCTGGCATATCCTCATAGGACCAGGCGAATATCTCGACATAGTCTCGCAGCATTTGAATCAGTCTTTGCTTGACGCTGTGTTCTAAATCAGCCCCTATTTTGACTTCTTTCTTTTCTTCGTTGCTGCCCAAGTTGATGACCTCAATTGGCTCCTCGTGAGGCTGTATGGCCTTGTCTTCTTGTTCTAGCAGCCTTGCAAGTTCTCTTGGCACTTCACAATCTTCCTCACTTTCGTCCTCAGTTTGGTAGATCGGATTTTCAAAGTCATGACGGGCAATAGCAGAATCGTTGTTGACTGGATCCAGAGTGTATGTGAATCTGCATGTTAATTATGTGAGTATGTGTGAAGAAAAAACATAGCTATTTGAAAGCGAAGAAAGAAGGAAAAAGGATCACAAAATTTAAATATGCAAGCGTCCCATGATTTTATTGAATGCACATGATCATGATATGATAAGCCCTTATAGAAGGACCGGTGTGCTAAGGCACACGGCTTTCAAGCTCATGGTTCGATTGTTCAGGAACCATTTTTATCTTTGCACAATATACACAAAGAAAACAGGAAATGGCATTTACTCCTGGACAAAGGGGATCACATCCTCAGCTTTCCAGTTGTTTAATCCACTGTTGTGAGCAGGGAGTATCCAGCTGTTCCAGTTGCAGTTGTCTTTTTCATCTTCCACAGCATTGATTTCATTTGTGGGAAAATGAACCGGTGATCCTTCGGGATAAGGGATATACTCTGCTGGATACGAGAGCCCAGGCTGAGATATCTCTGTTGGCTGAGCGAGATGCTCGATAAGGCCGTCCCATGCAGTCGGGATGATGTTTTGAATAGAGACTTGTGCATCCTGATGAGGAGTGTATGCTGACAGAAAGCAACCTTCGTTATTTGGTATTTCCCTGGCTTCTTCGAAAGCGAAATTGTCATCGTACTGTTCATCCCATCCAGTTGGGACAATGTCCTCCATGGCAATTTTTGAGCTCGGAGGAGCGAAATATTTCACCATATAGTCATATTTGCCGCTGGGTTCTCCTAGCGTGTCCCATACTTCTTTGGGTGGATTTTGATATTGCTCAGTGACAGGATTTGTGAAACTTTCGTCATTTCCAATTTGATCACCCCATCCAGTCGGGGTAATGTCTTCCATAGCAATATAAGAATTTTGAGGTGCGGCATACTGATAGTTATACCCGCCGTTTGGTTCTCCCACAGCATCCCACATTCCCATGGAAATGGGTGGAATCTCATCTGGATATGGCTGAATGATATGGTTCAAGAACACTCCTTCATCTTCAATGGCGTTTACTTCTTGGCTGATGAAGTGTGACATTAATCCTCCAGAACGAGGACCTTGATCATTCTTTTGATTTTCACTATCATAGCCCAGAACTAGCTTGTCAGACTTGTAGGGTATATCGGGAAGCTGTCCCCATACTGTGCAATCACCCTGTTCAATCATGGCTTTGGCATCTTTGAGAGAAGCCATAGTTGTAGTTGGAGTAGCAGGAGTATGCTTGGTGGTAGAGACATCTGGGGAGACCACCTCAAATGATTGGCATGGAGTTTCGATGAATTCGTCCTCCAACTCAACATATTTGGAATTGCTTAGGTGACTAACCACATATTCCTCTTCGCCATAGACTGTGACAATCTTTCCTTTTACTGGATATTTTAACTTCTGATGCAGGGTAGAAGTTACAGCGTTTGCCCCATGTATCCAAGGGCGTCCCAGTAAACAGGAGTAGGCTGGGTGAATTTCCATTACGTAAAAGATAGAATCAAAGATTTGAGAACCCACTCTGATCGGGAGATTCACTTTTCCGTATACCGTTCTGGTTGACCCGTCAAAGGCTCTTACCACAACATCACTTGGCTGTAACACAATTCCTTCGAAGTCAAGCTTTTCTAGTACTGTTTTCGGTAACACGTTCAGAGAAGAACCGTTATCTACTAGCACATGAGATAGAGTGGTGCCATTACATTCAATGGAGATATGTAAGGCTTTGTTGTGATTTTTTCCAGCAGGGGTTAGATCCACATCGGAGAAACCGAGACCATTGCTCACGGTTAGATTGGCAACACAATTCTCAAATTGGTCGACTGAGATCTCTTGAGGCACATGCGCAGCTTTCAGGAACTTCATCAGAGCTTTGGCATGAGCTTCTGAATATTTTAGCAGAGATAGCATTGAGATTTTTGAAGCGGTGTGCCCCAGTTGCTCAACAATATTGTAATCACTCTTGCAGATGATTTTCAATATTTCTTCCATTTCTTGCTTTGATGGATCCTCAGCAGTGATCTCCACCGGGGTTTGAACTTGTTCAACTTGTGGCTCTTTGCCTCGAGCGTTGACATTTTGATTAGGAACTGGGACTCGGACTGGACCAGCAGCAACATTTGGAGAAATTTCTGGTGAAAAGATTCTTCCACTTCTCGTGATCTTGCTGGTACCCACAATATTACCCACAGTTGGAGTAGATAACTTTGCGGTCTCTTCAGTCGAGGTACCCTGCTTAACTCCATGAACGTAAACATTAGTGTCGTATCCCCATGGGACAGCTTTGTCTGAGGAGTATGGAAATGGAGTTGGACTAGCAATGACTACTGATGCCACTTTGAGTGTAGCAGAAATTTTGAATGGAGCCTTGGCAGAGATTTTGAATGGTAAGCTGGAGATCACTGAGGCATCCTCTATTCTCATCCCGTTTGCAAAGACTTCGCACAGCACGTCCATAGAAGGGAGCCTCTCAAACATAATGATACGGCGATCCATCCACTTTTGAGTTCCCATTCTTAGATTTTCACAACCATTGGGCAGGAAGGAGCAGTAAAAGCAGTCGGGGTCACACCCTGGAAAGTAACCAGCTCGGATTAGATTTCCTTTGACTTCGCAGAGTGGAGTTGATAATTCGTTCACATCATAGATGTAAACAGTGTCCAGGATAGCGTTAACAGTTTTGTCATGCTTTGGCATAGGTGCTGTGATGACATTTGGAGTTTCTGGAGGATCAAACTCAATTTCCCCAGCATCTATCATATCTTGTATTTTATTTTTCAGGGCCCAGCAGTGATCTGCGTCATGTCCTGGAAAGTTTGAGTGATAGGCACATGTTGTATCAGGGCGATAATTCGGAGAGGAAGTGTTGACATTCTTTGGAGGACCTCTTAAGGTGATCAGATCTGCTTTTAGCAAGTGCTGCAATGCCTGAGAGATTGGCATGTTGATTTTGGTGAAATTTCTTCTTGGTGCATCTGGTCGATGCGTATATTTTGGCTGTTGATCTTTTTGAGGTGCAGATGCGGAGATCAGAACTGCCCCTACAGATTGATGCTGCTCATTTTTGCGATTTTTCTGAATTTGTGTTGCATTGACCTCATTTCTCCCGCTGATGGGCCTTTTTGTAGTACCAGAGGAGGAACCTATTTGAATTTTTCCATTTTGAATGCCACTTTCGACACGTTCTCCGGTCAATATCAGGTCAGTGAAACCTGATGATGAGCTTCCCAGCAAATGGCTATAGAAAGGGCCAGTCAAAGTGCCCATGAACATGTCAACTAGTTCGCGATCAGATAAGGGTGGTTGAACCCTTCCAGCCATATCTCTCCACTTTTGTGCATATCCTTTGAAACTTTCTTTTGGTCCCATAGACATGCCCCTTAGTTGAGTACGGGTTGGCGCAAGATCAGCATTGTATTGGTACTGTTTGTAAAAAGCAGCAGCTAATTCTTCCCAAGTATGAACTTTGGTATTTTCCAGCTGGTAGTACCACTCGAGTTGTGTACCCGACAGACTTTCTTGGAAGAAGTGAATCCACAATTTGTTATCCGTTGTATGAGGTTGTATCTTCCTTACATAGGATCTCAGATGTAGTTTCGGGCAAGAAACTCCATCATATTTTGCAAAGACAGGAACTTTGAATTTTGGAGGGATAACAACATCCGAGATGAGCCCTAGATCATTGAAATCTAAGCCAGGTACTTTTTGTGTCTCCATAGCTTTCATACGGTCTTCCAGCTGTTGGTATTTTTCGTCATCCGGTTCGTCCCCAGAATGATCATCTTCTTCATTTGAAGAGAGAGAGGGTTTAGCAGAACCCTGGTTGCTTTGATTGTCTTCTTGGTCATCATCACCGACTGTTTCAGGGATCGGTGGCTTTTTGAACTTTTTGACTGGGATTTTGATCTTCCTTTTCAGGTGACTCACGCCTACAGATCTTTTGGGCTTCTTTTTCTTCTTGATTATCAGGGCTTTCAGTTCTTGTTGCCCCTTTGCCAGTTCCAGAATTGCCACTTGAACTTGGGCATTCTGTGCTTCGAGGTTCTTGATGCTTGTTTCAGATTCCATCTCTTCTGACTGAAATAAACAGCGAGAAGATGAGAAATCCGTCATGTGAACCTGTTATGCAATGTGTATGACTGGATGCAATGTGTATGCAATGTATGAAATGTATATGTATGAAATGTATATGCAATGCATGAAGTGAAATGTGTGTGCAATGTTTCAAGGATCTTAGAGTTTAGATTTGTTAAAGAGGAAACAAACGTTAGTTAATCAATTTATTTCTTTTTTTTTTTGCTTCTTTTTTTCTTTGCCTCATTTGGGCTTACAAGACAGAAATAAAATAAATGATCCTTCAGGTCTCCCGTGGACGCTTTCTCTTTGCCCCCAGGAATGTGTTGATCTGCTGTTCTTCTTGAAGCTGTCCGGTGAGCTCCAATATCCTTCTCTCATAGTCTTGACAGTATGATTTGAAGGTGTCTCTTTCCTCTTTGAGTTGAACCCAAGATTTTTGCAACTCTTCTAGGTCAGTTGGCATGTCCGGGTGTAGAATAACTTGAGGTTCATATCCTTCGACCTCTGGTTCAATAGTCACAGGTAGAACAGCAGGATATGGCATAAGGAGTTTCTGAGCATGAGTGCGGACCCATCTGAGGTAGGGTTCCATAGGAATAGAATTCCATTGCCCCAGAGTTTTGCTTTCTATTCTATAGACACTGCCCCATGCATGTATGAACCTTCGTCGGTGTCTATGAGAATCATTCTCGTAATCAAACACAATGCCATGGATAATCATGTCATGAGGACCGTTGCTCCTTGCATATCCGAATTGGCGTAGAGCTAAAGAGGGATTGTAAGTGATGCCTCCTTTGATGCCAAGGAGTGGCACATTAGGGTACTCTCCACAATGATCAATGATAGTAATGTCTCTTTGAAAGAAGTTGTTCCACCGGATATCTGAATGAGACAAAGACATAATCCTGCGAGACCATTGCATTCTTTGTTCATTTCTCAACACTGATCGGGGAAGATGAAATGTAAACCACCTAGCCAGTAGTGGTATACAGCACATGAGAGTTCCTCGTTTCTTCATGGTACGAGTGTGTAGAGAATGTAGAATGTCTCCCAGTAAGGTTGGTACCGGGTTACGGATTAGGAAAAGGTTGATGATGTGTACACTTATGAACTGGTCGGGATTTGGGAATAAAACCAACCCATAGATTAAAAGTGCCATAACTTCCTCAAAAGCTGGATAACTTTTGTTTTCTAGCAGTAATCGAGCCTTTTCCAACAAGAACTTGGCAAGCAAACCCTTAACTCCACTCTTTGTTTCCCAATTGGACTCGATTTCTGATTTCCGCAGATGTAAAGCAGCAGCAATGACTTCAGGTTTTGGAATCCTTTCTAAACCAGTGAAAGGTAATTGATTTCCAACAGGCAATCCCATTAGTTCAGAGAATTCTTCCAAAGTGGGTACCAACTGGTAATCAGGAAAGGTAAAGCAATGATGTTCAGGGTCAAAGAACTGGAACAGGACCCGTATCATGTCTTCTTCAAATTTTGAGGTAACCAAATGGAGTAGGTGACCATGCCTTTCAGTGAATTGAACATTCCTGGGGAATTCTGACACTAAGTCTTTTAGTTCAGAGGGTACCGTTGAGATGTTGATTCGGATGTAATCTTTGGTGGCGGGAGCCATTACCTGCAAAAACAAAGGTAAACTCTTTGATCCTTGAAGTGTTTGGTGCAAAAATGATATGCTTATGATGCAAACATGTGGCACACAAAAACAAATCAGACAATAGCCTTAGGTTTAAAGGCTTGCATGGAGCTGATAGGTGATACCCTCCCCACTGAAGTTGAGTTGGTTAAAACCTGTCCTAGAATAGTATTCGGGTTCTATTATCCTTGGAAGTAACATCTCAATGCGGCGCTCGAGCGGCCGATCAAAATATTCCTCGAGGATAACTAACTTCGATCAATTTCAAAGCTAGCCACTTAATAGGCCACAAGTCAAGTTCAACTAAAAAGGTTCTAAGACAAATTAGTGTTTAATGACATTTCGGAAGCCTAATATACTCCTTGATCGTTTTCAAGGGACATCAGTATAAACCAAAGTATCGCACTAACGATGACTACCAGATCAACCGTATCGGTACATGCCGTACAGTTTCCTTGGTCTATTGTCATATACTTAAGGTATCTCGAGATTCGGGTTAGAATCTTTCACACAAGCAAAATACCCAAACAAACCTTTGAAAAAAAGAGCAATCAAGTCAATCAATTGAAAACATCGAAGTGATCTATTCTCTTAAGGTAACAACCCCTTTTGAAAACATTTTGTTTTTGAAAGTATTTCCCCAGCAGAGTCGCCAGTTCTGTGGACCTCCGTTTTTTAATCCCGGGCCATACCTCTGTTCTGTAGAGATACGTGAACTGACTCTTTTTATCGCTTAATGCTTTCGCATTTTGAAAATTCACAGAGTCGCCACCGACCTTTTATTTTATCCAATTAAGGAAAGGTTTATAAAAGAAACAGAAAAAAGACCTTTAAGAAATTCTGGGTAAGGGGGTAGGTTATACAAAGGGAAGGTGTTAGCACCCTTTGTATCCATGGTTATCCATGGGCTCTTAAGTTTGCTTAGCTCACTTGTTTTTCGATCACTTTTCAATTGCTTTAGAATGCTCATATGTGGTTTCAAATACTTTTGTAAATTGAATTTTGTAATGATCCGTGTGTGGATGTATACAAAATGCTTGTTTATCTTTCGAAAGATGTTTTGAAAAGAACGTTAACTTTGTAATAATCCGTGTTTGGATGTATACAAAGTATTGTCTTTTTTGAAAGTTTTGTTTTGAAAAACAACAGTGTATGAGAATTTTGTTTGTTTTGATTTGAGCAAGCAAACTAGGAGGTCTACCCTGAGTTGTAAGGTCTTTATCCTATTTCCTTTAAAAATCTATCCTTTCACCGGATATAAACAAAAGGTTCGATTTTGTACTCGAAACAGTAGAATTTTGACTTTGATTTTGAAAAGAATGAGAAAGGGATTACCTTAAAAGGTGCAAGTGTGATTGTGTTTGTATTAAGATATTTTATCTTTGAAGTTAGTGATCTAACGGTTCAATTTTATCTTTGACATACACGCAGTTTATATTTGCTGGAAATTAAAATGCGGAAATGTAAAGTGCGGAAAGTAAATCTACGCTATTACATCGATTGTGCGGGAAATGTAAACTAGCCTATTTACATGAATTTGACATCCTATACATTTATCTAGGAATTTAAATTGCAAGAAAAATAAAAGGCATGTTTTTGGATTTTTTATGATTGATTTTAATTATAATTAATGCATGATTAATTAAATTAAAATGAAGAAAAAAGATGAAAATAGATTTGAACCTAGAAATTAAGTTTAAAATATGTACAAAATATTTGTCAATTAATTTTAAAACAAAACTAATTTTTTTGGAATTTTTGGAAATTGATTTGAAATTGATTTAAGCTAATTAAAACATAATTATGCAAATAATTACACAAATAATTACAACTTAAAAAGAAAATTATTCAAAATATGTAAAAAATTAGTTTATAATATATAAACAATATTTAACACAAAGAACAATTTTTTTTTATGATTTTTTGATTGGTTAGAATAATTAAAAAGCAAATATATAAATATATACTAATTAATTATGCAAAATATTGAAATTTTGAAGAAAAATAAAATATTTTTATTTCAGAAAATAATATATTATTTTAGAAGTCTAAAAATATTTTTTGTGTATTTTTTGGATTTTTGAAACTATTTTTAATTAATTTAACAAAGAAATTAAAATAAAAATAGAAAATAAAAGGATACTAATCAGATGTGGTATGCATGTGAGGGAACATGATGTAACTGCATGATCTGGCGCGTTGGATTAGGAGATGGATGGATCAGATGGTGGAAAGCATGAGGGACCATAGCACGTGGAACACCTGCAAAACACTGAATCCAAGGTCAGTTTAAAAAATCATGCGCGCGCCTCCCAGCCAATCAGAGGACGCCACGCATCATCTTCAACCTTCAGATGGGCTTTTACACCGTTCATTTGCAGGTGGTGTAAAAACTCCAATCTTTTACACCTGTTAATAATAGCGAATACAAGCAAACATGAGTATAAATTTGGCGCGATGCCATGGTTAAGTTCGTATTGTTCATGCGATTTTAATGGTGCTATTTAGAACTTCTAATTTTGCCTATTTCAGAAAGCCCTAAATTTTAGGTTATGAACCCTAAAATGGTAACTTCGTGTGTAAGCGTCTAAAACTTAATTAAAGTTCCAGAAATGATCTACACACCACACCAAGTCCAAATATATGTCTACATCGTGCTAGATATGTTTGTGTTATGAGATACAAGTCAGTTTTAGTTTGGAAAAATCGTGACCTGTGTAGCTCGATTCAGTGATGTTTAAGACTTGCAATTGATTGGAATAGTTTCAGTGAAGCTCAGAGATGATGTTTGAATGCTTAGTTTGTATTGAAATGGACTGAAATTAAAAACTCGAATTTGAATTTTCTTTGAAATTTTTTCAAGTGGTTACAAGTGTATTATGAGTAAGGTTTTCTTTCTGAACTTGTCTCTTTTGTTACTGAAGTAAGGTAGCCTATATATAAGCATTGAGTGCTTAGAATTGAAGCTAAGAAGCATCTAGTTGCCTTTGTGGAATTCTTGAATTTTTTATATTAAAAAGCTTTGAATTATTGACCAAGTCTTCTTGTCTTCAATGCACTTGCCTTGCTCTTCAATTCTCTGCAGAAAGATGAAGATTCCTTGGGTGAGTCATGCTTAGAAATTAAGCTACCCATTATCCTTCCATTTTCCTTTTTAAATTTAATCTTATATGTGATAAAATTAAATCAAAAATGGATAAAAATGACATGGGCCTTGTCTTGGTCGTGGGAGGCCCATTATATTATGGAAATGATGTTTGAACCATGAAAACTTGGCCCCATTTGGAAAAAATGCATTTTTGAGCAATGTTGGTTTCATGCATTTTCCCAAAATTTAGCCAACTTCAACAAGGTGTAAATCCCTCAATTTTTGTCATATGAAGGAGATCTTGCACTTTTTGGAAACCTCAAAGAGTCCTCTAACCAATGTCCTTGGTCTCATGTCAAAATGATTTTTGATGCTCCTTGTGTGTCCTTTTGAAAAAAGTGTCTTTTTGTTGACTTTGAAAATGACCTGTAATGTCTTTGGTCATATTTTTCAAATGGTGAATCCAATGACCATGGGATCAATGGCATTTGAAAGATAATTGAATTTCCTTCAAAATAAGCTTTGGTTTGAATTTTTTGGATGAGGGATGAGAGAGTTATGATCAGTCAAAGTTGAGTTGACTTTTCAGGCAAAAACCCTAATTTTGAATCTTAGGGTTTTGTTGATTTTTGATCTTTCCTTGATGAATTATGATCATCCAATGATCAAATGATGAATCCTTTGACAAAATATGGACTTTGACAAAAAATTTCATTTTTGACTGTCTGTTGACTTTTTTGGTCAAACGGGTCGTCTGTTGACTGTTTGAGCTGCTGACGGTGCGTCTGAGTGAATTGAAGTTTGAAAATTTGTATGATGGTACTTTGAGATATATGGATGTGTATGAAATCCATTTGAGCTCTCAAAAACTTGTTTCTCCTGTAAAAACAAGAAAACCCTAGTCAGGGACTGTTTATGTAGGAGACAGTTAAGCGTACCTGATTTTTGTGCAGTGTTGAGTCTCTGCTAATCGCGTGATATTCAGAAGACTTCTAGAACAAAAATCTTGTAATTTTGAATTGTGAAAGATTGATTTGATTGATGGTACAAAACACTGAGAATTGTACTGCCAGCAGTTTGGCTGTCGACTGACTGTCCAGGTATTGACGTAGCAGTTAGAGTGAAAAATCAACAGTCAAAGTTAATTTTCTTTTTTGTTGTTTTTGTTTTATGTTTTATGTGAAAAATGAAAGTTTATTTACATGACTTGTTAAAAAAAACACAGACATAATAAATAACTAATTTTTACTGTACGCGGGCAAAATTACCGATAATAACCTTGAAAATCATTTAATGCACAGAAATAGGAATATTTGACTGGCAGAAAACACACAAAATATTATCTTAGTAATTAAGCAATATTATGACAAGTAATACAACATTTAATACTGACAGTACAAATATTACATACTATATTGAACAGTACGACGAATAAACGGTACACTTAAGAAATAAGAAATACGGCAAATTTTAAGAATGACGATTGATAACCCATGCTATGAACAATAACATGTAGATGATTGGGAGTGCAACCATTGCAGGTCCACACTCTTCAGGACTATGCAGGCAGAAGAAAGTCATGGTGATGACTGTAAGAGACAGTGTCTCTATCCACTTTGACATTCTTGTCAAGGAAGAAGAGAAAATAGATATGAGGTAGGAATTTGAAAGATGAATTAGAATTTGATGTGAGATTTTATGGAAGAAAATGGGAGGTATTTATAGAATGGAAAGAAGGATAGAGACGTTGGGGAATGATGTGATTCCGTACAAAAGGAAAATTTGAGTGGAAGTAAGATTTGAAAGAAAGTGTATGATAGTGTTGGGAAAAAGAGAGATGTAGAAAATAAAGTTAGGATTTGATTTTTGAAAAAGAGATTTGAAAAGATTTTTGAAAATAATGGAATATAGTACAAAAATTAGTGGGAAACAAAAGATAATAATAATCTACTTGTTACCAGTACAGTCTGAGTTTCCTGATTCTGCGCCTGCAAAAAGATTTAACTCTGTACCAATTGTGTCAGTACTATTTATCTGTAAATAAATAAATAGCATGTGTGAAGTAATAAACAGTATTTGGCGTTTGCGTAAGAAAAAATTCAACTGCAAGCCAAATTACTGTATAAGAAAAAATTCTAAAAACTAAGTATTTCATATGTCGGGATATTTGTTGAAATAAAAATCCATGATTATATGAGACTCTTAATTTTCAGATTGGAGTTTTCTTGAAAAAAGATGCGGGCAAATTTTGGGGTATAACACAAAGGATCAATCAGTAGAAGGATTAGTCTCTAACATAATCATAGGACTCAAGAGCTTCATTTTCTCACCTATGATTGATTAGATACCCAGTCCTCTGAATACAGATTTACTCAGGTCACCAGACTAGGGTTTTTGAGCCTATCAAGGACTAAAATCAGGGATCACCTTTGGGAAACCCTAAAAAGCCCCAGGGGATCATTCAAAGACATCAATCATCTTCAAATATCTCATATAACAAGATCCACTGGACATTACACCTCAATTCAAAGTCTACAGTCATCATTTTCATCTGGTCGACAATTAGGGTTTTTGACCTAATTCACCAGGATAGTTGACTTTTAATCAGAGGCATGGATCCAAAACTCAAGACATGATTCAAGAACTTTTACCACCTCAATTTAACCCATTTACATCACTCATTTGAGGAGAAAATCTTGATTCTACACAAAAGTCCAAATCTCACCTTATCTGGAAAAAGTCAACTGTATGGGATCACCTTTGACTTTTAAGATTTTTGGTCAAACCATGACTTTCAAGGATCAATATCATCAATATTTGGATATTAAAGTCATTTGACCAAAGAAATTCAAGAAGAATCTTCAAGGAGCAAAAAGTCGGGAATTAGGGTTTTTGAGGGCATTGTGGGAACTCAAAATTTCACCTACACAACTCAAAAAACTTCCAACATGAAAGTTGTAGATCTTGCAAAATAAAACAACATCTTACAATGGAACTTTTTTCAAAAGATCAATCATTTAAGAGTTTTGGAAATTTTGAAGTTTTAGGTCATAAACACTTAGAAAATTTTCTAAGTGTTTTAACCTAGTTTTCTTCCAACTTTGGCCTCATTTTTCACAAATTTGCCAAAGGATTCTGAAGAAACTCCAAACTAATGATTTGAAGTAGATGTTTAGGGCTTTCCAAATTGTGTTCAACCTTCTCCAAATTCATTTTGAGCTAGGAGTTATGCTTGTTCAAAGTTGGCCTCATGAAGTGAAATTATAGGTCATGCATCATTTTTGAACTTTGCAATTTTGTGCACATGACCTCAATTATGGATGCTACACGACCCATAACACATCTGAAAACATGCCATGCATTCATTTTCACCATGCCATGATAATTGAGGAAGATTCCTAAAACAAGAACATGTGATTATGTAATGATTACATTTTGAGAATTTATGGCAAATTGATGAATCACCCAAGGAATCTTCTCACCAACCAATTAGAGCTCACTTTGTATCTGAAATGTTCCCTAAGATCAGATAGAATTAATGGATAGGGAGCTGGCTCGAAAATGCAATGATCACACTTGGATATTCTTTGAAATTTCTTCATGGCTAAGAAACCAAATTCACTTCACTAAGCAAGCTCACTCTCTCAATCAGTACTGAATCATTTGCCTATAAAT
This sequence comes from Vicia villosa, assembly GCF_029867415.1. NCBI lineage: Eukaryota > Viridiplantae > Streptophyta > Magnoliopsida > Fabales > Fabaceae > Vicia > Vicia villosa. Next base: position 35,534 of record NW_026706222.1, on the reverse strand, counting down.
AGGAGAGCATACCTCAGTAGAAAAACACACCAAAGCAACCATATTCCTTGCTTTCTCTTTCTCTTCTCATGCTTATTGTTTTTCAAAGTTCTTTGGCAAGAAGAATCGTTTTCTTCAAACCAGAGCTTATCTTTGGAAAGTAAGCATTCTAACATCTCAAGGGGGTTCATTTGAGGTGATCCAAGCACCTGGATCACTTCTGTAAGTGGAGGAACGCCATTGTTGCTCTCACTTTGGAGCTGTTGCAGTTGGAGGTCCATAGAGCAATTCAGAAGGTTTCCAACAAAGCCAAGCATCCAGGCACGTTCCATAGGAGGTAGTGGAGCTATCCAGATGGTCGCAGCTCATCTGTAACTGCAGATTCATCATCCTCCATGTTCACTTGAAGCTCAAATCGAGGGAGGTCCATAGAGCAATTCAGGAGAATTGAAGTTACAATAAGCATTCAGTTAGCATCACTGAGTCCCAAGGAAGCTTTTGGGATCATTCATACAAGCCCAGGTGCTCTCTACCATCCTCACGACCTCCATTTTCAGAGGTAAGTTTCTGAACTCCACCTCTTTAATTTAAGCACTCTTTGTGGTAAAGCTCGATTCTATCTTGTTCAGCATCATCAGAGGATTGAAAACCCTCTATCATCGTTCATTTATTCATCTTGTGCATCATTTAATTTTAAAATTAGGGTTTATGTGTTCTTCGTGTTCATGATGAAATTCGTTAGTTACACTTAGAATAAATGAATTCTGAGCCCATAATCATGTTCCTTGTCCAAAAACGAGTGAGATTGATGTTTACATCATGCCATTTAGTTGAGAAACCAGAGAGTTAGGAATTTGAAAATCTGAAGCTCGAGGAAGAAGATGAACATGGCGCGCGTAAAATTTGAATTTCCTGGCTTATCTGAAAATATAATATATTGAGTGTATATAGTTAACAAGCTGCGCGCGCAGCTCAGTTGGTTAAGTTTTGAAATGTGATCCTGAAGGGCGTGGGTTCGAACCTCTCTAGGGCCAAACCAATTTTTTTAGCACCCATTTTCATTTCTTTTTTATACAAACTTCACACAATTAATAAACTTATCAAATTAAATCATTTTCACTTCATTTTTCACACACTTGCTATTTAATATACCTACTTTGTAAATAATCAAAAAAAATCATAAAAATATTATTTATTTCATGTATTTTAATTAGGTTTAAAATAGTATGTTTTAAATGTTTTCTTAAATACTTTAAAATATATATTTTCATTTTGTTTTAACCTAACTACTTTGTGAATAATTTTATGATAAAACCCTAATTATTCAGGTCTTAATTGGGTATAGATTTCATCTTTGCCTTAATTAAGTTGACTTTTGTCAATATTCAAAACTGTTTTCAATCTCTGATTAAACGGATGATTAAGGTTTTCAAACAACAAAACCTTATATCATTTCAATCATTTTCAACTGTTTCTCATAAACAGTAAATCATTTTTTTAAGTGGGCCTCTAATAGAGTGTAAGTCCCAACACCTTTTTCTTTTCATAGTTTGTTTTTCAAAGCTGTATTTACAAAATCTCCTTTCTGTTTTCAAAACATTCTTCTGGTATTTGAAGGGCATTATTCCCGGTGAAACTCTTCAGATACCTATGTGACCTATGTCCATCTTCACTTCTTCTGCTTTCAAAACCTTTAACTGTTTATCATATATATATTCAACTGTTATCCACCAATTACCGTTGAGGCTCTGTACATACTTCTTCAATGGCCTCCACTCCATCCAGGTTAGGCTTTACAAGCTTTCAATTTACAGTCTTTATTCAAATATAGAACTGTGCATATATTAGTTTAGAACTACGTTTGAGTATAAACCCTAGGACAGTTAAACTATATATATATATATATATATATATTATAGGAATATGACCTAGGATTGAGAATGTCTTCCCGGTGAAGGCTCTTTCCTAATTAGAGATCTGTAGTTCAAACCCCCAAGATGAATTATTCCCGGTGAAACATCTTGGCAAAAACCTTAGAATCCAAAATAGGACACATCCACCCAAAGAGGAATTATTCCCGGTGAAACCTCTTACCCATTTGCTTAAAGCCAAAATAAGTTCAAAACCACATAGCTTTCTCTTGTGCTATAACAAGGACCCTCGATGACCCTCGATTAGCCTCCTCTTGGGCTTTGTACAAGGACCCACAGGCTTCTTAAAAGCATTTCCAGCTTCCTCTTGAGCTTGTATACAAGGACCCATCAGGTTTCTTATAAACATAGGAACAGGTCTTTAGTCACCTTTTAACATACCCTGGTGAGTTTCTTCCAATTTAAACCAGACTTTAAACAAGCTAAGTTTGTCTCAATTTCACATTGAGTACCCCTTTTGGAATGAGAGACATGGACAGTCTCTGTCACCCTTATCCTCATCAATCTTCCTTAGCAGAGTCTAGGATCCATGTTTGCTTATCCTCAGTCAGTGTCAGCCTTCATCTTGGGCTTTAAACAAGAAGTCTCATTAGATAATCTTTCTGCCATCATTCTTAATAAAAACCCCTGGAAAGGGTTAGCCTCCAAAATCATTTCTTTCATCTTAATAAAAACCCCTGGAAAGGGTTAGCCTCCAAAATCATTTCTTTCATCTTAATAAAAACCCCTGGAAAGGGTTAGCCTCCAAAATCATTTCTTTCATCTTAACAAAAACCCCTGGAAAGGGTTAGCCTCCAAACATTCCTTCATTTTAATAAAAACCCCTGGAAAGGGTTAGCCTCCAAAATCACTTCTTCAAAAACCAAAGATTCATTTCTCTTAGGAGATAATTTCCCCAAAAGAGTCAAAACCCCTGGAAAGGGTCAGCCTCCAAAAACATGACAAAAATCAGTCTTTTAACAGACAATTTCTCCAGCTGAGTCAAAATCCCTGGAAAGGGTTAGCTTCCAAAAATCAGTCTTTTAATAAATAAATCCTTCAATAGAGTCAAAATCCAACAAAAACAGTTAGCCTCAACCTTGGGCTTCATACAAGGCACCAAAGCAATAAAACTCCCCTGTTAATAGTCAGCCTCAACCTTGGGCATTGTACAAGGCAGATAATAGAGTCTCCCCTAGTGAGTCCTTCATTTTTTAGTAGCCACAACCTTGGGCTTTGTACAAGGCAGATAAACCATATTTCATGTGTCAAAGATTCCTAACATCCAGGATCTTCTCCCATAGAGTCATCCATACTCAGTTTATTTAAGAGTCCGCCACAACCTCGGGCTTTGTACAAGGCAGAAAATAATGTTTTCCCTAGCTAGAGTCAGCCTCAATTCTGGGCTTTGTACAGAACACCAAATAAAATCCATCAAAATAGATTCTCCCCAAGTAGAGTCAGCCTCAATTCTGGGCTTTGTACAGAACATAAAAATCCCTTGTAAATTAATCCTCAGTGGAGTTTTCTCCCAGAATCATATTAATAATCAATCAATCAAAAAGCCTCAAGCTTGGGCCTCATACAAGCCAGTTAAAAAAATAAAATCTTTTATACAGTAGATAGACATAGCTTATCTCTATAGAGAGATCTTTCCTCTATCTCACCACATTCAAACAAACAAACATTACACATTTCAATTTGAATCAAAGTCTCCCATTTAGGACTCTGAAAGACATGCTCTGGCACATCCCCAGACTTGTACACTTTCCCTAATTTGGACGAGCATCTTTCTTTCATTTAAGAGATACTAGCATACTTGCAAACACACAAGTAAGGTCACTCTCTTAATGAAATGAATCCAGTTATTCTGTCACCCTTTAAATGTTTGTGGTGGAATAGTAGAAATACCTCTCTATAAAGATGACTTCATGTCTCTTTACTGTAAACAGAGATTTAATTCAAGCTTCAACCTTGAGCTTCAAGCAAGGCACCAAAAAATAATTAATAATCAATTAGTTCCCCGAACTACATTAAGCTCCGACTTCCATTAAGGATATGTAGGCATGAGGTTCACAAGGAATCTCAGCGAGCTAATAAAATACCAAAAATAGTCAGTCAGTCAGTCTGTCTTTCTTTTATTCAATTCAATTCCTTCTCCTAACACAAAGGAGAAACTTTCCCAATAATCATTAGCAGCACAAACACATTTAGACACAGAGAAGGTTCCTGTAGAGTACTACAGATATGTAGGGTGTTTAAACACTTCCCTATGTATAACCGACCTCCCGGACTCCAGAATTTCTAGTCTAGGTGAATCCCCACACTTAGCAAACTCCTAGGGTTTAGTTGAGATCTTTTTTCCCCTTTCCTACTCGTAGGACAAATAAGAAAGTTCGTGTGATATCGTAGGAAGAACTGAAATAAAATTCATCCCACCACGGGCGCATTCTCCTTCCAAATTTCGCGTGAAGGGTCTAGCGTGCCGTCCTCCCAAGTGAAACGGGGAGGTAAAAAAAACGACACCACACCGTCCTGAACCTGAGCTTGTGGTGTTAGACGCTGAGTCATAAGGAGTAGAATCACATCTCTCTCTTGATAGAGAACCTCAACCCTACTTCTTTTTGAACCCAGATTCTGCTGTCACCAGACTCAAATCCCGCCGGGAATTTTCTGTTGGTGTACGTTTTGAAATGTTAAAACTAAAAATGGAGACAGGTTTAGAGACATTGAAGGCAGCACATCATGCCAGAATGGATGATGTTGAATTGAGAAATCTCTGGAGGATTTTCAGAAGAAAGATGCACTCTGAGTTTCTGAAGCTTCAGAAGGCGTGTGAAGCAGAAGCTCCAGGTCATCTTGGATTTCTAAGATCCTATGAATAATTTTGGGTCAGTCATCTCAAGGGCAGGTATTGTCTTGAAGAAAAATATTTTCTTGATGAGCTTGCAGAAGATGTGTCTGACCAAGCGCCTTGTCTTGCCATGGTCGTGTGGAAGCCCCCGTATTCTGTTCTAACTGGAGATTTTCAGTCATTATTCAACTGGTTAAGGGAGAATCCCTCAAAGAAAGCACCAGATATGGTATATCCTGCTGTTGAATATCCATCAGAAGTTGCTGCTCCTGCACCTCCAAAGAATCTGGCTGAGATTCTTCAGGCTCTTGAGAATGAAGATTCTGATCTTCCTGCTCCAAATTATTCTGAAGATGCTTCTATGTTAGAGGCCGATGCTGAGAAACAAAGTGTTGAGAATCATCCTACTAAGAAACTTCTTGTTCAGGAAAATCAAGATGATGTTCTCATGATAGATGCTGCTGTTGAGCATGTTATTCCTCTGAATGATGGTTGCGAATCTTCTTCTGCTGAACCTTCTCTTCTGGTGAACACCATGAAGGCTCTTCAAAATAATCAAGATGCTCTAGCTTCTCGATTGGGTAAGCATGAAGATAATCACAATGAGTTTCGCTCATTCATGAAGACGCAGACTGAAAGCACTTCTGAGATTCAAAACCTTCTGGCAAAGATAGTCTCTAAGCTAGGCTAGTCGTAGTCCTTTGGTCTTAGTTGTTTTATTGTTTCTTGCATTTGTTTCTTGCAGCTGCTTCTCTCCTTCTGTATCTTCTGATATGTTTTAATGAATCAATGAAACATTATCTTCTCTCATATTGTTTGTTTTTCATATGAATCTTTTAAATGATTTTTGATGTTATGACAAAAAGGGGGAGAAAACATGATAATTGATTTGATTTATTATATCAGTTGCTGGAAGTAAGTCTCAACATTCTTAACAATATTTGCAAGTTCTATGTCTTTGAGATTTTTGCAGGATTGAAGATATTCTAAAAAAGCTCAACATGAGAAGCAAATACATGGGAAAAGCAATTCTGTAAAGAAACATGTTCTTGGAATTGAAGCAAGCTTAGTGCTGTGAAGCTTCAAGATCAGAAGCAAGAAGGAACAATGTTTGATATTCTCATGGCAGAATATGCTCTAACACATTCTTATCCCTTATATGTTCTGATACATATTTCTTTTAAGAACTTATCAAAGTGTGCTCTGATATTGTTTAGCATTGCTCTGAAATATGTTCTTTCTTAAAAGAATGTTCTGATTCATTCATGCTCTGACTTTTGTCGTCTAGTTTGTTCTGAAACATTTCAGGATGTAAAGATGCTCTGATGATGCTCTGGTACATTCAAGAATGTTCTGATACAATCAAGCATGCAATGATTCAAGAAGAAATTCAAATCTCTGAAGCTATCCTATGGAAGAAAGAAGCAGAAGCTCTTAATGTTCTGAAGTTCTAGGCAAATGTGAACGTATCGACTGAAATGGAAAATACTCAGGGAAGTCTTTTATTTATAAATTCTTCCAGTATTTATTTCAGGGGGAGATTGTTAATCTCAGGGGGAGACATATTCACAGACTATGTTTATTTGCTGATGCTATAACTGTGTAATTGTCTTTGGTCATTTGATATTCTGATTGCAAATTCATATCAATTATATATGTTTTTGTCATCATCAAAAAGGGGGGAGATTGTTAGAACAAGAATTGTTCTGATCAATAGTCTTAGTTTTGATGATAACAATGTATATGAATTTTGTATAAGACAATGTGGTACTCTAATCCTATGCATTTTCCATTTCAGGAAATATATAAAGAGTATGCACAATTCAGCGCTAAGAAGCACTGACTCAGAAGGTTCAGTATGCAACATCAGAACATGCTCTCGCAAGACATCAGAAGATGGTCAAGCAGAATCAGAACATGGTCTACTGAAGCATCAGAAGAACTTGAGATCAGAAGCAGAAGCACCGAAGTTCTTATGGTATCACGCTAGAAGCACTTCAAAGTCAGAAGACAAGAAGATGCTCTGCACCAAGCTGTTTGACTCTGATTATTTCAAATGTTGTATCTACAAAGATAAAATCAGAAGCAAGTACAAGATGGCAGGCTACGCTGACTGACAAAAGGAACGTTAGAAGCTATTAAAGGCAAAGTCAGTTAAAGCAGGAAAAGCAAGGCTCGAGGTAGTTGACAAAAGAGTGAAACATTAAATGCAATGTTGTACGGATCACGCAACGCATTAAATGCTCCCAACGGTCATCTTCTCAAAACGCCTATAAATAGAAGTTCTGATGAGAAGCTGAATACAACACTCTTGCGCAAAAATACAGAAACGCTATCAAATTCAAAAGCTCTCAAACTTCATCTTCAACTTCACTTCATTACTGTTGTAATATCTTAGTGAGATTTAAGCTTAGAACTTAAGAGAAATATCAGAGTTGTGATTATAGCTTATTAAGAAGCATTGTAATACTCTTGTAAGAATTTGTTTACATTAATTTGTAAAAGGTTCCTAGAGTGATCAAGGTGTGATCAGAATACTCTAGAAGACTTAGAAGGTTTCTAAGTGGAAAACCATTGTAATCAAGGTTGATTAGTGGATTAAATCCTCAGGTGAGGTAAATCACTCTAAAGGGTTGGACTGGAGTAGTTTCGTTAACAACGAACCAAGATAAAAATCATTGTGCAATTGTTTTTATCTTAAGAGTTTTTAAAGTTACACTTATTCAAACCCCCCCTTTCTAAGTGTTTTTCTATCCTTCAAATCAAAGTGTCTTTAAGTTTCTTTTACTTTTCGCCCAGTCTTTCCCTCAATTCTAGTTTTCTTTTCGATAAGTCTTTACATTATTGCACTTTACATTCTTGCACTTTACATTTCTGAAGTCTACATTTCTTTACATTTTCGTCAAAGTTTCACTTACATTTATAACCAGTTTATGTTTCAGTTGTGTACATTCTTTGATTAGTTTATCTCAAAAGTTATTTACATGTTCATACTATAACCAAGTTTCGAAGCAAAAGATCAACAAATATGAACCAAATTATCTCAAAAGACAACTATTTGACTATGTCTTAGGATCAATCTAGTCGATCATACGAGCAACCAAAGTATATTTATAGTTTGGAGGACTAGCGGTTGTTTACCGGAAATCACCGTAAACAAATTGGCACGCCCAGTGGGACGGTGTCAAATAGTTTGTCATTAATTTATTGTTTTGTTTTTGTCTAGAATATATCAAGACCTTGTATGAACCTTAGGAACGGTAAATTAACCAACAGTGCACAACCGATTCCTAAACGAAGGTACAACAAGAAAATGGTCAATTCGACCAGTGGAAGGGGAAATCATGATCCCTCACAAGGGTCGGGAACAATAGCAGCAAGTACTACAAATGTTTCGACTTCTACGTCAGAAGCGCAGGAGATACCCGCTTCGACAGGGTCTGCTGTAACACCCCAAATCTACCCCACAATTATAAGCGAAAATCACAGTGCATTTAAAATTATTCATCAAACGATGGGATGTCACAATTCGACTTAACCAAACAAACATACTTATATTTCATTTAATAAAGATACATAGCATTCGGAACAAAACTTTATTCACCACTTACAACTTAAACTTATAAACACCTTACAATTCAACTTAACACAAATGTCATCATGGAATACAATAATCATATAATAACGACTAATCCCCCCGAGTGCTACGTATTAGAGCAATTGACACCAACTCGACTTGCCATAAAGCAACATAAAGACTTCACATAAATAATCTCGGACCACCACGGCTAATCTTGAGTACCTGCCCATTTCCCATGGTAGGGGAAATATCAGCAAAGGGGTGAGATATCTTACAATATAAAGGAATGCATGATAAATAATATAGGAGATATAGATCATACATAATTTCACCATTTCGCATCACATAGCATCTTACAACAAGTTTCACCGTAAAACAACTCATCAAAATAATACAACTTTCAAAACGGCAGCGACATCATTAATCACATATTCAAATATACAAGTATGATATCAAATACGTCACAACAAACATATCATTATCACGTCACAACAAACACCTCGTCATCTCAATAATTCAAACACAATTCAAATGCTATTCAAATGTGACTCGAATGTGACTCAAACTTATGCATATGCATGTGGTACCATTGGAGTAAAACTCCCGTCTCAAACAGTTTTCCATTGGGCCGTCTCAAACATTTGCCACAAGGGTCGTCTCAAACATTTGCCACAAGGGCCGTCTCAAACAATGCAATGGATGCGACTCAAATGATGCACATCCACAAACACAACTTAAACCACTTAATCAACTTAAACGACATAATCAACTTGAACGACATAATCAACTTAAACAACATAACCACATCAACTAAACAACATCAACTCAATGCCAAGGTTCTATGGCAATAACCGTATCATAGTAATTTACCACATCTCAATCACATCATCTCATCATATCGACATACAACATCTATTCAACTTAATTCTTATCATAATAATACAACTTATCAATAGTGACCATAGGGTCTACAATAACAACGACAAATTCATCATGTCATAGCAACAATAACAATTTAACATATTGCACAACAAAAACAAACACCAACATGTTACAACAATAACAACAATTCATCATGTTATAACAATAACAATTCGTTATATTGCACAATAACAACACATTCATCATATTCTCTAATTCAAGTAATCGTCATAATACGTTATATTCAATTTCATGTATAATGTTAAGTCATCGCATGGCATCTTCATCGACTAATACATATCAAATACGCACAATTAGTCGCATATAGCATACAACATCTTTGTTAATCATGCATATCATCACATACATCATTATCTCATTCATCATAAGGAAGTTACTTATCATCATCTCAATAACATTGTATCATCATAAGAAAACATACGTCAAGTTATACTACAACACAATTATGTCAATTCATCGCAAAGAGCATACTTCATTTGTTAACACAACATAGTTCATCATTTAATCCTAATAAACATAATAGGAAACTATATCATATGGATCATTTTATTGCATCATGGTATAGTTCATTGCGTTAGCTTTCTAACGCTTCGAACGGTGTATAAAACGGAGTTACGGATCAAAAGTTACATCATTTCAAAGTTCGGAAAAAGTTCTGCAAAACACGGTTCGCGGCGCCAACAAAGTTTGCGACGCGAACTGAGTGAATCAAATATTCCTAAGTTTCTGCCAAGCAGTTCGCGGCTCGAACAATAGTTCGCGGCGCAAACTGGCGATTTCAGAAAATCCCAAATCACAGAAAACAGCATACGAAACCCATCTAAAAACCCCCAAACTCAACCCAATCAAGCTGAAAACACCAACCATCATGAACAACAATGGAATACATGTTATAACCACAAATACAACACATATTATGGATCTTCTAACATCATAACAATCATCAAACATCAATTAAAACACATTTCAAATCATGAATTTACACATTTGTTCATAAACCCTAACATCTCTACACACAACTTCCATGGAGAATAACATACAATCTAACCCACCATATACATCATCATGCCAACCCTTAGAGAGTAAGAACCCCACCCTTACCTTAGCAAAAGCCTCCTCTTCAATGGAGTCATCCCTCTCTTCATGCCATAGCTTTCTTCTCTTCCTCTCTTCTTTCTCTTCTTTCTCTTCTTTCTCTTCTTTCTCCCCAAAATGAGTTATGAGGTTTAATCTCTAAAACCCTAACTCTTACTATCTTTTCTCACTAATGGGCTTAACCCATAACCCATCCATTGTGTTATATTCTTTCCACTTAGGCCTAATTCATAGCATTGCTCTAATTACATAATTAAGTCAAATAACACACATAATTGAATAATCACATAACATAACGAATATTATTTCCAATAATATTCCCCAACTACAATTGCTCCTTAACTTAATTAATACCAACTCGCAATTGTACTTCTCTGACTAATCCGACTAATAAATCCGACCACAACTTAACTGCTCAAAATAACATATTAATCCAATTTACGCCTTTAGAATAATACCGATAAATACCGACTTCGACTAATTCCAACGAATAAATCCTTGATTTAATTTAATTAAATAATTAATTAAATTCGGGGCGTTACAACTCTCCCCCACTTAGAATATTTTCGTCCTCGAAAATCCATCTGACATAACCGTCCTCAACTTCGCTTCCAACTCTTCAATTCTCAATTGCGTTTGACAACACTTTGACTACCAAAATAACTCAATCTGACTTAAATCCAGTGTCAATTATTTGACATCTCAACGACATACTCGTTAACAACTTACCATCCACCTCAGGAACCTCCCGGCTTATCAATACTTATGGTAGCAACAACCTTAACTCGCTTATACATGGAGATACACTCTCACTTCAATAACTTAGCAACAGAGTCATCACTGCTCAATAATACCTTGACATATGATCCTTAAGGTAGTACCAACCATAACCTTCTCATACTTGGGTGTTCAACACCACACCATTATCGTATTAACATCATTCTCAATACCAGAACACATACTTACTTCCATTCTCATAATTATACATGATAATCTTCAACAAACACCAACAGCTCTATCTCCGCCTCGTCATATCACTCTTATAAGTTACATCAACATAGCCAGCATACTCAACTCAGTCATAGTACAAAATATCACTTCTTACTTACAGAGTCCAACAACAATATCACGATAACAGAAACTAGAACACGTAAAGCATCAATATAACAAGATTACCCGACGAATACACCCAACTCCACCATCAACTAACATCCCTTATATCATCCTTATAAACTCGGCAAGTATTCACGAGAAAATACCATATTCTGGAACATCTTCCTTACCTCAACATCCACCAACTCAAACATGTAGATCAAGACATACCATTCTCCTAGGCTTCTGATACTTGATTTTCTATCTCTAACAAACACACTTGCATGACAATTGTGCCACATTACACATCCGCTGCGCAACTCTGATAATCCATCTTAAGTCACCGTCCACATTAAATCTTTTCGTCAATCATATGGTTCACAAGTCTTAATCTAGTTCGGACTTCCTTAAACATCCATCACAAAATCGTTGTTCACTCGACATTATCAATCCCTCACTTAGCGACGTTATCTCACCTATAAACCAGCTTCTCCGACTTGTTCATTACTTCTCAACTATTCATGGATACTTTTCTGTTGATTCACACCAACTAGAGAGCAACTATCTTCACGACACAACTTTCATCCCTTTACGCACTATCAAGCTAGCAAGATATGTCTATGCCATCCAATCACGATTCCGTGTACTATCAACAAGAGATTAAGGGTGATCAAGTCCTCAATTTGTCAATAGATAGCCGACAACCATAATGGAGTATAAACCATCATTACCAACATTAATAATGTTCTTTTCCAACTTGTACTCATATCACCAAAAGCAATATGATTTTGTAATTCACTAATCATCCAAAATCATCCGAAAAAAACTAACACCGGCTTCTTGCAGCTACTTCCTTAAGCACCTCTAACGATACATCAAAACAAAATTCATGTACACCATTATCCGCACTTCTTATTATTGAAATCATACTCATCTCTTTGCATTACCAATTCTTACTCGCGCTTCAGAAAGTTTCAACAACTTCACAGTCCATGAGCAGCACTGGAACATCGCACTTTCTAAATTCCATCTTCTAGAATTTATTCTCGTTACTTACAGTTACCTTCAGACACATCAGGAGCTTGCACCATGCTCGCATACCAACAACATCTACATAGCTCCTCATCCTTCGAGAAGTGAACATCAAAAATTCCTGCTCATCCTCTTCCTCAAGATGCTCCACTTAATTAGCAACAAAAATCTTAAATCCATGTCATCTTCGATTCAGGAAACAACAAACTCCAACAACACTTGTACTGTCGCCCTTAGCAGCATACTACATCCTACAACTGAAACAGAACCGAGGAGCATAGCTTCTCCCCCACTTAGCTTCAAACCAACTCCTGCAGACAACAATCAGAAGAACAACAAGTACCGACAGTGTTTCACACACTCGTCGTGTACACGGGAATAAACAACATTAGACAACATTGGCCGGACGGACCGACCTGCTCTGATACCACTATTGTAACACCCCAAATCTACCCCACAATTATAAGCGAAAATCAGAGTGCATTTAAAATTATTCATCAAACGATGGGATGTCACAATTCGACTTAACCAAACAAACATACTTATATTTCATTTAATAAAGATACATAGCATTTGGAACAAAACTTTATTCACCACTTACAACTTAAACTTATAAACACCTTACAATTCAACTTAACACAAATGTCATCATGGAATATAATAATCATATAATAACGACTAATCCCCCCGAGTGCTACGTATCAGAGCAATTGACAGCAACTCGACTTGCCATAAAGCAACATAAAGACTTCACATAAATAACCTCGGACCACCACGGCTAATCTTGAGTACCTGCCCATTTCCCATGGTAGGGGAAATATCAGCAAAGGGGTGAGATATCTTACAATATAAAGGAATGCATGATAAATAACATAGGAGATATAGATCATACATAATTTCACCACTTCGCATCACATAGCATCTTACAACAAGTTTCACCGTAAAACAACTCATCAAAATAATACAACTTTCAAAACGGTAGCGACATCATTAATCACATATTCAAATATACAAGTATGATATCAAATACGTCACAACAAACATATCATTATCACGTCACAACAAACACCTCGTCATCTCAACAATCCAAACACAATTCAAATGCTATTCAAACGTGACTCGAATGTGACTCAAACTTATGCATATGCATGTGATACCATTGGAGTAAAACTCCCGTCTCAAACAGTTTGCCGTTGGGTCGTCTCAAACATTTGCCACAAGGGCCGTCTCAAACATTTGCCACAAGGGCCGTCTCAAACAATTGCCACAAGGGTCGTCTCAAACAATGCAATGGATGTGACTCAAATGATGCACATCCACAAACACAACTTAAACCACTTAATCAACTTAAACGACATAATCAACTTAAAAAACATAACCACATCAACTAAACAACATCAACTCAATGCCAAGGTTCTATGGCAATAACCGTATCATATTAATTTACCACATCTCAATCACATCATCTCATCATATCGACATACAACATCTATTCAACTTAATTCTTATCATAATAATACAACTTATCAATAGTGACCATAGGGTCTACAACAACAACGGCAAATTCATCATGTCATAGCAACAATAACAATTTAACATATTGCACAACAAAAACAAACACCAACATGTTACAACAATAACAACAATTCATCATGTTATAACAATAACAATTCGTTATATTGCACAACAACAACACATTCATCATATTCCTTAATTCATGTAATCATCATAATACGTTATATTCAATTTCATGTATATTGTTAAGTCATCGCATGGCATCTTCGTCGACTCATACATATCAAATACGCACAATTAGTCGCATATAGCATACAACATCTTTGTTAATCATGCATATCATCACATACATCATTATCTCATTCATCATAAGGAAGTTACTTATCATCATCTCAATAACATTGTATCATCATAAGAAAACATGCGTCAAGTTATACTACAACACAATTATGTCAATTCATCGCAAAGAGCATACTTCATTTGTTAACACAACATAGTTCATCATATAATCCTAATAAACATAATAGGAAACTATATCATATGGATCATTTTATTGCATCATGGTATAGTTCATTGCGTTAGCTTTCTAACGCTTCGAACGGTGTATAAAACGGAGTTACGGATCAAAAGTTACATCATTTCAAAGTTCGGAAAAAGTTCTGCAAAACAGGGTTCGCGGCGCCAACAAAGTTCGCGGCGCGAACTGAGTGAATCAAATATTCCTAAGTTTCTGCCAAGCAGTTCGCGGCTCGAACAATAGTTCGCGGCGCGAACTGGCGATTTCAGAAAATCCCAAATCACAGAAAACAGCATACGAAACCCATCCAAAAACCCCCAAACTCAACCCAATCAAGCTGAAAACACCAACCATCATGAACAACAATGGAATAAATGTTATAAACACAAATACAACACATATTATGGATCTTCTAACATCATAACAATCATCAAACATCAATTAAAACACAATTCAAATCATGAATTTACACATTTGTTCATAAACCCTAACATCTCTACACACAACTTCCATGGAGAATAACATACAATCTAACCCACCATATACATCATCATGCCAACCCTTAGAGAGTAAGAACCCCACCCTTACCTTAGCAAAAGCCTCCTCTTCAATGGATTCATCCCTCTCTTCATGCCATAGCTTTCTTCTCTTTCTCTCTTCTTTCTCTTCTTTCTCTTCTTTCTCTTCTTTCTCCCCAAAATGAGTTATGAGGTTTAATCTCTAAAACCCTAACTCTTACTATCTTTTCTCACTAATGGGCTTAACCCATAACCCATCCATTGTGTTATAATCTTTCCACTTAGGCCCAATTCATAGCATTGCTCTAATTACATAATTAAGTCAAATAACACACATAATTGAATAATCACATAACATAACGAATATTATTCCCAATAATATTCCCCAACTACAATTGCTCCTTAACTTAATTAATACCAACTCGCAATTGTACTTCTCTGACTAATCCGACTAATAAATCCGACCACAACTTAACTGCTCAAAATAACATATTAATCCAATTTACGCCTTTAGAATAATACCGATAAATACCGACTTCGACTAATTCCAACGAATAAATCCTTGATTTAATTTAATTAAATAATTAATTAAATTCGGGGCGTTACATCTGCGGCCATAGTTAGTTCTCAGGCCATGCCCGAAAATACATCAGTGCCAATAGGGACAGTCCCAGTTTCCAGTTCGACAACTGTGCCTCACTTTACAGGCACGACAGAAATACCACATTTTGCGGAAAATTTCGCAAGTCAACAACAAACCCCAAGACCATCGTCATCATCATTCGAGGGTTAGAGACCTGGAAACCCTTATGGAATGCCGTTTTCATATATGGCAGGATTACATGGTGCAGGACCTACATATACTCAACCTAGTACGACGACATTTTCGCCTAACGCTGGTTCAGTAGGTCGAAACGCACATAATATAGGCCCATCTGGCCAAATGCCTCTCTTAACTACCAATAGTCAAGAAGTATTTAGGCATGAGATGGATGCAAGTAACCACGATATGGTGGGTATTCTTGCTATAGAAATGGGATCGATTTTTTCTCCCTTAGTAGCAAACATTACCAGAACTAACCAGGATAATGTAGAAACATACCAAAAAATATCTTCACAAATAGGTCGTATGGCAGATTTCTTAGGAGTCCCTCAAACATCTACTAAGCGAAGAAATAACTAGTCTACCTATCGAGAAGGTGACCCAGTCCTAGAACGGGTTCAAGATGTAGTTCAGCCACCTAGGCAGATACCCGTCGAAAGAAATCAAGTAATAGATTTAGAAAATCAGAATCGAAGGACCAATACTGGTCAACAAGAAGATCCCCATGAACAGCCTAGGCTAGTTATACTGGGCAGGGACGAACATCCAGACGAAGTATTACATAGGGTTAGGAGAGACAATATGGCGACAGAAAATAACCTAACCACCATGATAGAAAGAATTATGGCCAATAATGGCCTTAATACTGGACTTTGACGTCCAAATTACACTTCCCCTGTAGCGGAGTATATTCTGCAAACAAAATTACCAAGAGGTACCAAAGTACCCAAATTTACGAAATTTTGAGGGGATACTACTGAATCGACTGTGGAACACATAGCCCGATACTTGACAGAGGCTGGTGATTTAGCAGGCAACGAAAACTTGAGAATTAAATATTTCCCTAGTTCGCTAACAAAAAATGCTTTCACATGGTTTACCACCTTACCTCCAAATTCCATAGATGCTTGGGCACACTTGGAGAGGTTGTTCCATGAACAATTTTATATGGGCCAAACCAAGATAAGTTTGAAAGAGTTGGCTAGCATTAAGAGGAAATTCACGGAACCCATATATGATTACTTGAATAGGTTCCGTTTGCTGAAATCAAGATGCTTCACAGTTGTTCCAGAACATGAATTAGTCAAAATGGCTGCAGGCGGTTTAGTCTATTCAATTAGAAAGAAATTGGATACTCAATATTTGAGGGATATGGTCCAACTGGTAGATAGAGTTCGACAAGTAGAACGATTGAAAGCTGAAAAGTCCAGAGCGAACAAGAATTATAAGAAGAAGAGAGTGGCATATGTTGAGGCTAAAGAGGCTGAAGGCGAAGCCTTCGAAGATTCATACAGTTTTGAAGAGGTCGAAAGAGACTTAGCCGAATTAAAAGAAGCACCCCCTTACTCTTGTAAATTGCTCACCCCTTCGGATGGGAAAAATCCTGTTGAGAATGACAAGAGTGATAAATTTCCAAAGAAAACTTACACTTTTGACGTCACTAAATGTGACGAAATCTTTGATTTACTAGTAAAAGATGGCCAAATGATAGTGCCTCCAAATTCCAAAGTTCCTCCATTGGAACAGCGGAAGAAACGAGGTTTTTGCAAATATCATGGTTTTTTAGGCCATAAAACCTCACAGTGCTTTCTTTTCAGGGATCTAATTCAAAATGCTATCAAGGATGGACGTTTGAAGTTCGCTGATAAGGGAAAGAATCACATGAAAGTCGATGCTGATCCCCTGAATGTCGCTGACACCAACTACGCTGAACCAGTCGACATCAATATGGTGGATGTGTCTGAAGCTGACATTGCTGACTGGGAGATGATTTCAACAAGAAAGCAGGCTACTGAGAGCCTAAACAACAATGTAATCTTCAATACTGATGTTGAAGAGTCATTCGAGACAAAAATCACTGAAGATCTTAAGGAGAAAACTAGTGAGGCCATTGAAGACCTCAGAGTGAAACTCCAACAAATAAGGATTTCTGAAGTTCCCCCTGCAGGCGTCAATATGGTGAATGTTGGGAAACCTTTATCTGAAATAGAGGAACTAGAGAAGTGTCTGCTGAAGGAAAGAAACTATGGGAATTCACGGGCAAATGAAAGCTTGAAAGATTATCTCTGGAGGTGTCACGAGAAAGATGCGGGACGAATGTTAATGTGTCCAAGGTGCTCGATTATGCTAAATCGAAGGGTCCAAGCTAACTATGAAAGGGCCTAACGAAACAAGATGCAGGGGCACTAGAGGCAAGGAAACCAGTTGCTGAAGGTATACCCAAGGCCAGAAGAAAGCTTGGTGAGTTTCTTGGTTCGATGTCACAAGGCCAAGATAGAGACAGTTATGTGTCCCAGATGTGGGGCAGTTTATGATAACCTGATGGCGGAGTCATTCGAAAGAATATTATTCTCTACTGGTTGGAAGATTCAGGGGCTCAGCCCCAGCATGTATGTGTTCGATAATCAAACACCACCAAGAAGGCCTGACAGCCCTTATCCCAAGGCTCGCAGAGTGACATTCAAACTCCCTGCAGAAGTACACATGGATAGATGGACACAATCTGGTGCAGGAAATAACAAGTGGCGAAGTTGGGACCAAGGTGGACGAACTGCAATGGCTTATAGAAAGCAGTTCCAGGCATCAAATCGAGAGACGTACAGGCTGGAGAATTACAAAGGAAGGAACCCAATGTCCAGATCTCAATGGAGAAGACACCAAAGAATTAAGAAAGCCCAGAAAGAATACAAGGCGAAGGAGATTGGAGAATCCAGCAGCACCAAAGTCCCAATACAGGGGGCGAGGTCAAGCAAACCTCCGGTAGAACGCAAGTTATTCCGTTCTGAAAATAAGAAAGAAGAAGAAAAGATGCAGTCTAGTCCTTGGAAAGAAAATGATAGGATGACTAATGATTTCGATTCAGATGGAGTGTCATCCATAAACTTCAACTGCATTGGGTGTCTGTTCTTCCTCACGAATTTTACCAAGAGACGGAGGTTGAAGACTGCGAGGAAGCTGACGCAGAAGAAATGGCGAAACGCAGACCTGTGTGTTACTATGTGTTGAATAATGGGGCTGTTGAAGAGCAGAATGCATTTTTCGAAAGACGGAAAGACCTGACCAAGGTATGAGGAATCATTTGAAACCCCTTTACATAAGAGCCAAGATTGAAAACGTGGGCATCAGCAAGGTCCTAGTTGATGGAGGGGCGGCAGTGAATCTAATGCCCCAATACATGCTGAAAAGGATTGGTATGTTCGACACGGATATAAGGCCTCATAATATGGTTTTGTCCAACTATGAAGGAAAAGTATGACATACCTTGGGAGTGATCCAAGTGAACTTAACTGTGGGTTCAGTCACAAGGCCAACTATGTTCATGGTTATACCAACACAGGAAAATTATAACCTTTTGTTGGGAAGAGAATGGATCCATGGAGTTGCTGCAGTACCTTCGACAATGCATCAGAGGCTAACCATCTAGAGAGAAGATGGTATAGTGGAAAACATATAAGGAGATCAAAGTTACTATATGGCTGAAGTCAATCAAGTCAACAAAACTAGTTTCGACAGAAACTTAGCCAATATATGGCCATGCAATGCAGCAGAAGATATATACGCTCCAAATAAAAATGCTATGTATTATCTATCCTTACACCCAAATGGATTCCGGTGGAACAGAGAAATAACGGACGGTCCAGACGACACAGAACCTATCGAAGGATTACCAGGGATACGGCCAACTGGCTGGGACGAAGATGTTGATTATGCCTGAGTCATCTTTCTTCGAGAAGATTTCGGCTTACATGGCCGAAAATAAAAGGAAAGCGGCTCTTGAAGCCGAACTAGAAAACATGGCCGTCGAAGCCACACACAAAGAATCAGAAGTACCAGGCCCTGGGATACACTTTATCCCACAACCACCTGACGATGAAATTCATGACGAACAGGTTTCAGGCAAAGAAGCAAGCCAAAGATTAGACGCAATCTACGATGAAGAACCTTTGGGGTTTGAAAAGGATCCAATGGCGCCAAATATAAAGATGTTGGCTCAAGACCTACTCGAAGAAGTAAATCTTGGAGACGAGAGTCGAAAAATGGTGACATACATTAGTGCAAAGTTAGATCCAGCCCTAAAGTCAAAAGTCATTGCGTTACTAAAGGAAAATAAAGATTTTTTCGCCTGGGACTATGATGAGATGCCTGGTTTAGGGAGAGATTTGGTCGAACTGAAGTTTCCCATAAAAGAAGGGAAGAAGCCCATCAAGCAAACTCCTAGATGGTTCGCACCAGAAATCCTCTCGAAGATTAAAGCAGAGGTCGAAAGACTTCTTCGTTGCAAATTCATTAGGACTACGAGGTATGTCGAATGGATTGCTAATATTGTACCTGTTATTAAAAAGAATGGTTCTTTAAGGGTATGTATAGATTTTCGTGATCTAAATGCAGCGACCCCTAAAGACGAATATCCTATGCCTGTGGCAGAAATGTTAGTAAACTCAGCCGCATGCTTCGAATATCTAAGTATGCTAGATGGATATTCAGGATACAATCAAATTTTCATTGCAGAAGAAGATGTGTCCAAAACAGCTTTTCGTTGCCCTGGGGCAATAGGTACCTATGAATGGGTTGGTATGCCTTTTGGTTTGAAGAATGCTGGGGCAACTTATCAAAGAGAAATTAATTCTATATTTCATGATTTTATAGAAACATTCATGCAGGTGTACATAGATGATATTGTTATAAAATTTGTTTCAGATGATAGTCATCTTGATCATATCAGCCAATCATTTGAAAGAATGAGAAAACATGGCTTAAAGATGAATCCCCTTAAGTGTGCTTTCTTTGTGCAGGCTGGAGATTTCCTGGGCTTCGTAGTCCACAAAAAGGGAATAGAAATTAATCAGAATAAAACGAAGGCTATTATGGAAACAAAGCCTCCATCCACGAAGAAAGAATTGCAGTCACTATTAGGAAAGATAAACTTCTTAAGAAGATTTATCTCTAATTTGAGTGGGCGTACGCAAGCTTTCTCCCCCTTACTTCGCCTGAAGCAAGAAAGGTTTGAATGACACGCTGAACATCAAGAAGCTTTTGAAAAGATCAAGCAATATTTGATGCACCCACCCATCTTGTCCCCCCCAGATGGAAAGAAGCACATGCGCCTGTATATCTTAGCTTCAAATAATACAATAGGTAGCATGTTAGCACAAGAAGATGAAAATGGAATTGAAAGAGCCATTTATTATTTAAGTAGATTACTCAATGATGCAGAGACTAGGTATAGTGCCATAGAAAAACTCTGCCTTTGTCTATATTTCTCTTGTATAAAACTCAAGTATTATATAAAGCCAGTTGATGTTTACGTTTCATCTTATTTTGATGTTCCCAAACACATGCTATCCAAACCAATATTATATAGTCGAATTGGCAAATGGGCGTTGGACCTTACTGAGTACTCTCTAATCTTTCAACCTCTTAAGGCAATGAAGGGGCAAATTGTGTCAGATTTCATTGTGGATCATGCAGTGGTTGAAAATCCTCAAGAATATGTAGATTTGAAGCCTTGGAAGTTGAACTTCGATGGTTCAACACATAAAGAGGGAAGTGGAGTTGGTATTCTTATAATTTCTCCTGATGGAATTCCAACAAAACTCAAGTATAAGATTGAAGGCCCTATATGTTCCAATAACGAAGCTGAGTACGAAGCGTTGATTGCTGGACTTGAGGCCTTGTTGGAATTGGGGGCAACCAGAGTCGAAATTAAAGGAGACTCAGAATTAGTGATAAAGCAACTGACAAAAGAATACAAATTAATCAAAGAGAATTTAATCATGCATTTTGTCATAGCAAATAGGTTGCTCAAAAAAATTGAATATGTGGATTTAAAACACATCTCAAGGGTAAACAATCAAGAAGCAAATGATTTGGCAGAGTTAGCCTCAGGATACAAAGTATCAAAGGAAAAATTAGAAGAATTGATCGAGGTAAGAGGCAAAGCAATGGCCACAAAATTGTCTCCAAGTGATCTGGAGAATTCACAATTAGGCTTCGCCAACGAAGAGGATTTCAAAGTATTAAATATAGATTCCTTAGGAGATACGGATTGGAGGAGTCCAATTGTAAACTACTTGAGGGATCCTTCGACAGATACGGATAGAAAGGTAAAATATAGAGACCTATCATACTTCTTAATGGGAAATGAATTTTTTAAGAAAACCCCTGAGGGAGTCTTACTAAAATGCCTGGGCGAAGCTGAAGCATACTTGGCACTCTCGAATGTGCACAATGGGGCATGTGGTGCTCATCAAGAGGGGCACAAAATGAAATGGCTTTTGTTTTGTTATGGAATGTATTGCCCCACTATGTTAAAAGATTGCATAGAGTTCGCCAAGGGTTGTCAAGAATGTCAAGAACACGCAAGTATTCAACATGCACCTGCAAACGAATTGAGTTCAATCATAAAACCATGGCCTTTTAGAGGTTGGGCATTAGACTTAATTGGAGAAATCCGTCCCACATCATCCAAAGGCCATGGATATATTTTAGTAGGAATAGACTATTTCACAAAGTGGGTTGAAGCAATACCACTAGCCAATGTAGACCAAGAGGCTGTGATTGGGTTTATTCAAAAACATATATTGTATAGATTTGGAATCCCAGAAAGCATAACCACAGACCAGGGATCAGTGTTTACTGGTCGAAAGATGCAAGAATTTGCAAAAGAGATGGGATTCAAGTTGTTCACTTCTACACCTTATTATGCTCAAGCAAACGGACAAGTCGAAGCAGCCAATAAAGTGATAATCGGTCTGATAAAGAAACATGTAGGGAAGAAACCTAAGAATTGGCAAAATACTTTGGACTAGGCACTTTGGGCTTGTCGAACATCGCCAAAAGAAGCTACCAATACTACACCTTTCCAATTGACGTTCGGACACGATGCAGTACTTCCGGTCGAAATATACTTGCAATCAGTCAGGATTCAGAGACAAGAAGAAATTCCCCCAAATATATATTGGGAAATGATGAT
The DNA here is from genome assembly GCF_029867415.1 of Vicia villosa. NCBI lineage: Eukaryota > Viridiplantae > Streptophyta > Magnoliopsida > Fabales > Fabaceae > Vicia > Vicia villosa. Next base: position 12,704 of record NW_026706222.1, on the reverse strand, counting down.
GAATGAGTTAGTGGATCTGGACGAAGACAGACTTCGAGCATTGAAAATGATAAAAAGGCAAAAAGAAAGGGTAACAAGAGCATATAACAAAAAGGTGAAAGGTAAAACATTTGTTAACAATGATTTAGTTTGGAAAGTTATTTTGCCTATAGATCGAAAGAACCAAGCTTTAGGCAAATGGTCTCCACACTGGGAAGGCCGCTTTCGAATCTTAAAAGTATTCTCAAATAATGCCTATGAGATAGAATAACTGGCAGAAGATCGTAGGATCTTAAGAGTGAATGGGAAGTATCTGAAAAGATACAAGTCAGTCATGCACGAAGTAAAGATTGCAAAAACGTAAATGTTAAACGTAGATGTTGTGGGCCAAAATGGTAAAACATTTGCCAAAATGGCTTTATCCTTATGCAAGATAAGTAATATAAAGCAAGAAGAAAAACGATGTCAAAATATATATTCCATTACTTTGAAGGATTAAGGTTACATCCTGTCAAGATGGTTGCATTATATGAAAACCAAAATTACAAAAAAAATTACTACTAAATAAAAGAAGTTTTAAAATTAAAGATAGCAAGATAAAAACAAAGACCCATGATGCCTCCAACACCCTTCATTTGACCCTTTGCTGCAAATCCTCTAAGCTTAGCAAGGGTAAGCTTTCCGCCTCGAACGGGTCAAGGGATCCTTCCATGCGCAGCTTTTTTACTATCCCTTGTTTCACAAACATATGAGATAACAATCTTCCATAAGGAAGACAAGAGGGTTTGCCTTGGCGAGAGGCAGCAACGGCAACGGCTTCGGTGAGATGTTTGAAAATCATTAGTGGTATGTTGATCTTCTTCTTCTGGAGAGCACAGAGCATGAACTCCAGGTCCTCCACCATGATGCTTTCCTGATCTTCCTTTCATGGGCGAAAGTTACCCACAAGGAATTGATGCCGAATCCTACAAAGGAGCGCGTTGAAGGGCTCATTAGCAAAAGTACTCGCTAAAACGTCAGAGGTGCTCATGGCAAAAGAGTTGTCAAAAACAAGACCAGAGTTCTCACATCTCATCACTTCAAAGATGAGTGTTGGAGAGATGACAATGCGAGACCCGTGGACTCGGGAAACGATGGTGGTTTTCCCTTCTGAGTCCATCTGGGTGGAGGCAAACATCCAGAAGTCAGCCAGCATGTTTGGGTAAACAGACCCCTCTAAGATTCCTAGATAAACCTTCAAGTTCTGGGTGGCAAATAGCTCATCAACATCAATGCCATTTTGATGGAACTCTTCAATGGATGGTTTGAACTCTTTCTTGATGTCAGAGATAATGTTGTTATAAGTTAGAGGTGTCATCGTTGCAAGAGAAAATTATAAGAAAGAGAAAACCTTGATGAAAATATGGAAGAGGATGAAGAAAATGACAGAAATGGTAAGGTTTATATAGAGGATGTTTGTCTTAAAGAGTGATTAAGCTTTGAGATCTTATTGGACCGCGTGTGGGATCCCCGAGGGAAGATATGGAGTCCGCTGTTTCTAGTCTTGGAAGTTGAAGTGTAATCATGTTAGAAACTGTGTGGTGTCGTTTTCTTTTACCTCCCCGTTTCACTTGGGAGGACGGCACGCTAAACCCTTCACGCGAAATTTGGAAGGAGAATGCGCCCGTGGTGGGATGAATTTTATTTCAGTTCTTCCTACGATATCACACGAACTTTCTTATTTGTCCTACGAGTAGGAAAGGGGAAAAAAGATCTCAACTAAACCCTAGGAGTTTGCTAAGTGTGGGGATTTCACCTAGACTAGAAATTCTGGAGTCCGGGAGGTCGGTTATACATAGGGAAGTGTTTAAACACCCTACATATCTGTAGTACTCTACAGGAACCTTCTCTGTGTCATTGTGATTGTGTTTGCTGCTAATGATTGGGAAAGTTTCTCCTTTGTGTTAGGAGAAGGAATTGAATTGATTTGAAAAGACAGACAGATAGACAGACTGACTATTTTTGGTATTTTATTAGCTCGCTGAGATTCCTTGTGAACCTCATGCCTACATATCCCTAGTGGAAGTCAGAGCTTAATGTAGTTCGGGGAACTAACTAGGGAAATTAATTATTTTTGGTGCCTTGCTTGAAGCTCAAGGTTGAAGCTTGGAATTAAATCTCTGTTTACGGTAAAGAGACATGAAATCATCTTTACAGAGAGGTATTTGTACTATTCTACCACAAACATTTTGAAAGAGTGACAGAATAACTGGATTCATTTCATTCAAGAGGGGGACCTTACTTGTGTGTGCAAGTATGCCAGTCAGATGCCTCTTAAATGAAAGAAAGATGCTCGTCCAAATTAGGGAAAGTGTACAAGTCTGGGGATGTGCCAGAGCATGTCTTTCAGAGTCCTAAATGGGAGACTTTGATTGAAATTGAAATGTTTGTTTGTTTGAATGTGGTAGAGTAGTAAAAATATCTCTCTATAGAGATAAGCTATGTCTATCAACTGTATAAAAGATTTGACTTTAGCTGGCTTGAATGAGGCCCAAGCTTGAGGCTTTTTGATTGACTTATTAATTATTATTGACTCTGGGAGATGACTCCACTGGGGATTAATTACAGGGTATTTTTGTGTTCTGTACAAAGCCCAGAATTGAGGCTGACTCTACTTAGGGAGACTCTATTTGTGTGCCTTGTACAAAGCCCAAGGTTGTGGCTGACTGTTGAGGATAATTGAATGAATGACTCTATTTTATGTGCCTTGTACAAAGCCCAAGGTTGTGGCTGACTGTTGCTAGGGAAAACATTATTTTCTGCCTTGTACAAAGCCCAAGGTTGTGGCGGACTCTTAAATGAATTAAGTATGGATGACTATATGGGGAAAGATCCTAAGTGTTAGGAATCTTTGACACATGAAAGTATGGTTTATCTGCCTTGTACAAAGCCCAAGGTTGTGGCTACTGAATGATGAAGAACTCACTGGGGAGACTCTATTATCTGCCTTGTACAATGCCCAAGGTTGAGGCTGACTCTTGACAGGGGAGTTTTATTGTTTGGGTGCCTTGTATGAAGCCCAAGGTTGAGGCTAACTGTTTTTGTTGGTTTTGACTCTACTGAGGAGATTTTATTTATTAAAAGACTGTTTTTCTTTGGAAGCTAACCCTTTCCAGGGATTTTGACTCAGCTAGAGAATTTGTCTGTTAAAAGACTGACTTTATCATGTTTTTGGAGGCTGACCCTTTCCAGGGGTTTTGACTCTTTTTGGGGAAATTATCTCCTAAGAGAAATGAATCTTTATTTTTTGACATTTAATAATTGACTTTGGAGGCTAACCCTTTCCAGGGGTTTTATTGAAATGATGGATTGATTTTAATTGACTTTGGAGGCTAACCCTTTCCAGGGGTTTTATTGAAATGATGGATTGATTTTAATTGACTTTGGAGGCTAACCCTTTCCAGGGGTTTTTATTGAAAATGAAAGAATGTGTGGAAGCTAACCCTTTCCAGGGGTTTTGATTAAAATGAATGGCAGAAAGATTATCTAGTGGAGACTTCTTGTTTAAAGCCCAAGATGAAGGCTGACACATGCTGAGGAGGAAATAAACATAGATCCTAGACTCTGCTAAGGAAGATTGATGAAGATAAGGGTGACAGAGACTGTCCATGTCTCTCATTCCAAAAATGTACTCAATGCAAAATTGAGACAAACTTAGCTTGTTTAAAGTCTGGTTTAAATTGGAAGAAACTCACCAGGGTAGGCTAAAAGGTGACTAAAGACCTGTTCCTATGTTTATAAGAAACCTGATGGGTCCTTGTATACAAGCTCAAGAGGAAGCTGGAAATGCTTTTAAGAAGCCTGTGGGTCCTTGTACAAAGCCCAAGAGGAGGCTAATCGAGGGTCCTTGTTATAGCACAAGAGAAAGCTTATGTGGTTTTGAACTTATTTTGGCTCTAAGCAAATGGGTAAGAGGTTTCACCGGGAATAATTCCTCTTTGGGTGGATGTGTCCTATTATTTGGATTCTAAGGTTTTTACCAAGATGTTTCACCGGGAATAATTCATCTTGGGGGTTTGAACTACAGATCTCTAATTAGGAAAGAGCCTTCACCGGGAAGACATTCTCAATCCTAGGCCATATTCCTATAATATATATATAGTTTAACTGTCCTAAGGTTTATACTCAAACGTAGTTCTAAACTAATATATGCACAGTTTATATTTGACAGTAATTTAAATAAAGACTGTAAATTGAAAGCTTGTAAAGCCTAACCTGGATGGAGTGGAGGCCTTTGAAGAAGTATGTACAGAGCCTCAACAGTAATTTTTGTTGTTTTGTTGATGACAGTTGAATATATGATAAACAGTTAATGGTTTTTGAAAACAGAAGAAGTGAAGATGGACAAAGGTCACATAGGTATCTGAAGAGTTTCACCGGGAATAATGCCCTTCAAATACCAGAAGAATGTTTTGAAAACAGAAAGAAGATTTTGAAAATACAGTTTTGAAAACAAGCTAAGAAGAGAAGGTGTTTGGGACTTACACTCTATTAGAGGCCCAGTACTTTACAGTACTGGTGTGAAAGCAATTTGAAAAAATGATTTGGAATGATGCAAGGTTTTGTTGTTTGAAAACCCTAATCATCCGTTTAATCAGAGATTGAAAACAATTTTGAATATTGACAAAAGTCAACTTAATTAAGGCAAAGATGAAATCTATACCCAATTAAGACCTAAATAATTAGGGTTTTATCATAAAATTCTTCACAAAGTAATTAGGTTTAAACAAAATGAATATATATATTTTAAAGTATTTAAGAAAACATTTAAAACATACTATTTTAAACCTAATTAAAATACATGAAATAAATAATATTTTTATGATTTTTTTGATTATTCACAAAGTAGGTATATTAAATAGCAAGTGTGTGAAAAATGAAGTGAAAATGATTTAATTTGATAAGTTTATTAATTGTGTGAAGTTTGTATAAAAAAAGAATGAAAATGGATGCTAAAAAATTGGTTTGGCCCTAGAGAGGTTCGAACCCACGCCCTTCATGATCACATTTCAAAACTTAACCAACTGAGCTGCGCGCGCAGCTTGTTAACTATATACCCTCAATATATTATATTTTCAGATAAGCCAGGAAATTCAAATTTTACGCGCGCCATGTTCATCTTCTTCCTCGAGCTTCAGATTTTCAAATTCCTAACTCTCTGATTTCTCAACTAAATGGCATGATGTAAACATCAATCTCACTCGTTTTTGGACAAGGAACATGATTATGGGCTCAGAATTCATTTATTCTAAGTGTAACTAACGAATTTCATTATGAACACGAAGAACACATAAACCCTAATTTTAAAATTAAATGATGCACAAGATGAATAAATGAATGATGATAGAGGGTTTTCAATCCTCTGATGATGCTGAACAAGATAGAATCGAGCTTTACCACAAAGAGTACTTAAATTAAAGAGGTGGAGTTCAGAAACTTACCTCTGAAAATGGAGGTCGTGAGGATGATGGAGAGCACCTGGGCTTGAATGAATGATCTCAATAGCTTCCCTGAGACTCAATGATGCTAACTGAATGCTTATTACAGCCTGAATCCTTCTGAATTGTTCTATGGACCTCCCTCGATTTCAGCTTCAAGTGAACATGGAGGGTGTTGATTCTTGAGTTACAGATGAGCTGCAGCCATCTGGTTAGCTTCACTATGACCTGAGGAGTGTGCCTGGATGATTGGCTTGGCTCAGAACCTCCTGAATTACTCCATGGACCTCCAACTGCAAATGCTCCAAAGTGAGAGCAACAATGGTGTTCCTCCACTTACAGAAGTGATCCAGGTGCTTGGATCACCTCAAATGACCTCCCTTGAGATGTTAGAATGTTCACTTCCCAAAGATGAGCTCTGGTTTGAAGAAATCGATTCTTCTTGCCAAAGAACTTTGAAAAACAATGAACATGAGAAGAGAAAGAGAAAGCAAGGAATATGGTTGCTTTGGTGTGTTTTTGAATGAGGAATGCATCTGTATTTATAGGCAAATGGATCAGTATAGCTGCAGAGGAGTGAGCTTCCTTAGTGAAGTTGATTTGCTTTCTTAGCCATGAAGGAAGTTTGCAAGTATCTCTTATGCAATGATGAGAATTTTGATTCCATTTGATCAATCCCCTAGCCCTCAATTTTGTTTAATCTTAGGGGACAATTCTGAGCCAGAAATGAGCTCTAATTGGTTGGTGAGAAGATTCCTTGGGTGATTCATCAATTTGCCATAAATTCACAAATGTAATCATTACATAATCACATGTTCTTGTTTTTAGAATCTTCTTCAATTCTTATGGCATGGTGAAAATGAATGCATGGCATGGTTTCAGATGTGTTATGGGTCGTGTAGCATCCATAAGAGAGGTTATTTGCACAAAATTTGCAAAGTCCAAAAGTGTCCATGACCTATAATTTTACTTCATGAGGCCAACTTTGAACAAGCATAACTCTTAGCTCAAATTGAATTTGGAGAAGGTTGAACACAATTTGGAAAGCCCTAAACATCTACTTTAAATCATTAGTTTATGTCTTCTTCAGAATCATTTGGGAAATTTGTGAAAAATGAGCCCAAAGTTGGATGAAAACTAGGTTAAAACACTTAGAAAAATTTCTAAGTGTTTATGACCTAAACTTCAAAATTTCCAAAACTTCATAAATGGTTGATCTTTTGAAAAAAGTTCCTTTGTAAGATGTTGTTTTATTTTGCAAGATCTACAACTTTCATGTTGGAAGTTTTTTGAGTTGTGTAGGTGAAATTTTGAGTTCTCACTATGCCCTCAAAAACCCTAATTCCCGACTTTTTGCTCCTTGATGAATTTCTTTGAATTTCTTTGGTCAAATGACTTTAATATCCATATATTGATGATATTGATCTTTGAAAGTCATTTTTTGACCAAAAACCTTAAAAGTCAAAGGTGATCCCATACAGTTGACTTTTGCCTGACAAAGTGAATTTTTGGACTTTTGTGTAGAAACAAGATCTTATCCTCAAATGAATGATGTAAATGGATTATATTGAGGTAGTAGAGACTCTTGAATCATGTCTTAAGTTTTGGATTCATGCCCTGATTAAAAGTCAACTATCTTGGTGAATTAGGTCAAAAACCCTAATTGTCGACCAGAGGACAATGATGACTGTAGACTTTGAACTGAGATGTAATGTCCAGTGGATCTTGTCATATGAGTTATTTGAAGATGATTGATGTCTTTGAATGGTTCCCTGGGGCTTTTTAGGGTTTCCCAAAGGTGATCCCTGATTTTAGTCCTTGATAGGCTCCAAACCCTAGTCTGTTGATCTGAGTAATCCTGTGCTTAGAGGACTGGGTGTCTTAATCAATCATAGGTGTAATAATGAGGCTTTTGAGTCTTATGATTGTATTAGAGACTAATCCCTCTATTGATTGATCCTTTGCCTGAGTTTTCTTGTCTTTGAATACCCTCGATTGAATGTCAGGCTGCTCTGGGTACTTGCTTTGACTTGATGAAAATCCTGAAGATATGTCATCTCAGGGGGGTCAAAAATTAGGGTATGACAGATGCCCCTATTTAAGTTTCTTTTATCTGGAGGGAGAGAGATTGAGATCTCGATCTCTCCTGCGTAAAAGAGACTTAAATATCAAAGAATGCCCGAATTTTGGGCGTTCCTGAGATGATAAAATCTTTGCATGACTTGATCCCGTTGTCGCGCTTGGCGGGGGATGAGGAGACAAACTCCTGCAGAAATACTTGATGTGGATTCTGGTGAATGGATGGCAATGTAGGATGCGCAATCCATCTTCTTTAACTAAGTGTTGATACTTAGAAAAAGGTAAACAACCTCCTCTCGTTCTGGATGTCCAAATCTCGAAACTGGTCTTAGTTGCATTTGGACAATATCTCAGATAAAGAGAAAATTTCCAAAGGTTTGTTTCCTCGTCAAACTTCTTATCAGCGCTTGGAGATAAGATGCCATTTGAAGGCTGTAAAGAAACTTCAAAGGTTTGTTTCCTCATCAAACTTCTTACCAGCGCTTGGAGGTAAGATGCCTTTTGACGGCTGTAAAGAAACTTCACCATCTTCCCTTTTGACTTGACGTCTTTGAAAGAATGTCATATGGCCTCATGATCTTTTGAGGGGCTAATGACTTTGTTTGAAGGCGGACGAACTGTTTTCGGGGTGAAAACTGCCATTCGTCAACTGATGCCTGGGGAATCAACGAACTGTTCTCCTAAGAGGAAAACTGCCATTCATCGACTCTGTGGGGAGTTAAACATCCCAGAAACAGACAAACTGTTCGAAGAAACCGCCATTTGTCGATCTCTTGAGTATTTAACAGACAAACTGTCTTTTCTTGGGAAAAGACTGCCATTTGCCAATTGCTAGGGGAGCAAACTGTCTTCTACTGGGAGAGACTGCCATTTGTCGACCCTGTCATGAAAGAAAGTGAGCAAACTGTCTTCTGCTGAAAGAGACTGCCATTTGCTGACTTTGTTATGATAGAAAGTGAGCAAACTGTCTTCTGCTGAAAGAGACTGCCATTTGCTGACTTTGTTATGATAGAAAGTGAGCAAACTGTCTTCTGATGAAAGAGACTGCCATTTGCTGACTTTGTTGGGGAATCTGAACTATCTTCTGGACGAAGACTATCATTCGCTGACTCCGCTGGGGAATCATTTGTCGATCTGCTGGGAGATTCTGAATTTTTCTTTGACAAGAAGTGGCACCTCTTGACCCTGCTGGGGAAATACCAAACCTGTAGGGAATTCCAAAATGTGAAGCAGACTATCTTATCTGAAGAAGACTGTCGAATGTCGCTCTGCAGGAGATTCTCGGCTGAGGAATTCCAAAAGTGAACAAACTATCTCTTTGAGGGAGACTACCATCTGTTGACTTGCTTGGTGAGATCCTTGTGTATGAACTGTTGTTTCGAAGGAAAAAGTTTCTCCGGAACTTGCAGGGGAAACTTGAGTTCATGCCTAAATGACTTAGGCATTCACAGGATCAAAGCCTGATTCGGCTATGCAATTATGATGTAATGTATGCATGAATATTATGACAATGATAAAATGTAAAGTGAATGTGAATAGAATTGTCGTGGATGGAAAATCCTAAGATACGACTTGAATTCTTGTTGATCAGAAGATGTCCTCTTCTTGTAGTTCGAACTCTGTTGGGAATATCTGGTTATCAGTTGTCCGCTGTCCGAAGTAAGTAATATGAATTGAAGTAAAGATCCGTCATCGGGAGATGTTCGCAAAGCGACCTCATGGGGAAAACTTGATTCCCGGAGTCTCAACCGTTCTCGGAGCAACTGTTTGCATTCTTCCTATTGTTTGTAAACCTTAGAAAGAAATTTCACCTTTATTTTTTGCAAGTAAATTCATTTTTATTTTATGAAAACATTTGTTTCAAGAAAATGACTGTTTAAACCTAAAATGCATTTCAAGAAACCGAATAAGACTAGATTGCAAAGGAAAAGCACAAGGCTCAAATTATTATATATGGAATGGTAATCAGCCAAATGCTTGATTCCATGGAGTATTTACAAAAGTTGGAAATTGGTAATTTTTTGGGAAAAGGGCTACGATGAAACGTGACGACCGTTATCTCTCCCTTCCACTCCGAGTTGCGCTGTATTCGTGCTTCGTAAAAGATGACCTACTGCTGATGAATACTCCGCTATGGATTTTGAATGATCAAGTTTGTCCTGAACACAGTTACTTGCCATATATCCCTAACTTTTGCGTAAACTACCCCTTTCGGGTTTTAAGTCTACCGGGATTGATTAATATATATATTTTTTTTATGTCTCTAATTTTTGCCTGAATCGCCCTTTCGGGTTTTCGATTCACCGAGACGCTCTTTTTTGCCTAAGCCGCTCTTTGCGAGTTTTCGACTCAGCGAGCTGTTCTTTTAATTATTTAGGCGAAGTATTTCTTGACTGCGTCGACGTTCACAGGACGGGTGAATTCTTCTCCATCCATAGTCGTGAGTATTAAGGCTCCTCCTGAGAAAGCTCTCTTGACCACGTAGGGGCCGTCATAATTGGGAGTCCATTTCCCTCTCGAATCTGTGAGAAAAGATTGAATCTTTTTGAGTACAAGGTCGCCTTCTTTGATTGTGCGAGGTCGAACCTTTTTGTCGAAAGCTTTCTTCATTCTTTGTTGATATAGCTGTCCGTGGCATAAAGCTGTCATGCGCTTTTCTTCGATTAAGTTCAATTCATCGAATCTGCTTTGACACTACTCGGCTTCTGTTAATTTTGCCTCCATCAAGACTCTCATTGATCGGATTTCAACCTCTATAGGTAGGACTGCCTCCATGCCATATACAAGGGAGAAAGGAGTTGCTCCGGTCGAAGTACGTACTGATGTACGGTAACCATGAAGAGCATACGGGAGCATTTCATGCCAATCTTTGTAAGTGATGACCATCTTCTGAATGATTTTCTTGATGTTTTTGTTAGCTGCTTCTACAGCTCCATTCATCTTTGGTCTGTAAGGAGATGAGTTGTGATGTTCGATCTTGAATTCTTCACAAAGCTCCTTCATCATTTTGCTATTCAAATTTGACCCATTGTCAGTGATTATCTTGCTAGGAACGCCGTAGCGACAGATGATGTGATTCTTGATAAACCTGACGACAACTTGTCTTATAACGTTTGCATAGGAAGCTGCTTCAACCCATTTGGTAAAATAGTCTATAGCTACCAAGATGAAGCGATGTCCGTTGGACGCTTTTGGCTCGATCATTCCAATCATGTTGATTCCCCACATGGAGAAAGGCCAAGGGGAAGAGAGTATGTTGAGAAGAGATGGTGGCACATGAATTCTATCGGCGTAGATCTGGCATTTGTGACACCTCTTTGCGTACTGGAAGCAATCTGACTCCATCGTCAGCCAATAATATCCTGCTCTCAGTATTATCCTTGTCATGGTATGTCCATTGGTATGTGTACCAAAGGAACCTTCATGTATTTCTCTCATGAGTATTTCTGCTTCTTTTCTGTCAACGCATCTGAGCAGAACCATGTCGAAGTTTCTCTTGTACAGAACATCTTCATTCAAGAAGAATCTACAAGCTAACTTTCTCAAAGTCTTTCTATCTTTCTTTGATGCCCCAAGAGGGTACTCTTGCTTTTGAAGAAAGTTCTTGATGTCGTGATACCACGGTTTGTCGTCGATGATTGCTTCTACTGTGAACACATGAGCGGGCCTATCCAGGCGCATAACATCGATCCGAGGAATGTCATTCCAATGATTTATCCTAATCATGGAAGAGAGTGTGGCTAATGCATCAGCCAAATTGTTTTCTTCACGAGGAATGTGATGAAAATCTACCCTGTCGAAGAATGGTAACAATCTTCTCGCGTAGTCTTTGTAAGGAATTAGCCCTGGTTGGCGTGTTTCCCATTCTCCTTTGATTTGATTGATGACCAAAGCAGAATCTCCGTATACATCCAAGTGTTTGATTCTTAGATCCACGGCTTCTTCGAGACCCATGATGCAAGCTTCATATTCGGCCTCATTGTTTGTGCATTTGAAAGTTAATCTGGCAGTAAATGGAATATGGGTACCCTGAGGTGTAACAATGATTGCCCCAATTCCTCGTCCATAAGCATTGACAGCTCCGTCAAAGATTAAGCCCCACTGGGATCCTATCTCAGGTCCTTCGTCTGGTAGTGGCTCGTCGTAATCTTTCATCTTGAGGTACATGACGTCCTCGTCCGGAAAGTCGAAACTGGTTGATTCATGACCATTGAGTGGGTGGTGAGCCAGGTGCTCAGCTAGAATGCTTCCTTTCACGGCTTTCTGTGCGTGATACTCAATGTCGTATTCTGATAACAACATCTGCCAACGGGCAATTCTCCCGGTTAAAGCAGGCTTCTCAAAGATGTACTTGATTGGATCCATATGAGAGATCAAACAAGTAGTATGTCGAATCATGTACTGGCGGAGACGCTTGGCAGCCCAGGCCAAAGAACAACACGTCTTCTCGAGCATGGAGTAGCGGGATTCACAGTCAGTGAATTTCTTGCTCAGGTAGTAAATGGCATGCTCTTTTCTCTTTGTCTCGTCTTGCTGTCCAAGGACACAACCCATGGAATCTTCTAAGACGGTTAAGTACATTATCAAAGGTCTTCCTTCCACTGGAGGAGACAAGATGGGTGGTTCGAGCTGATATTCCTTAATGCTGTCGAACGCTTTCTGACAATCGTCTGTCCAGACGCAACTTTGATTTTTCCGTAGAAGTTTGAAAATAGGAGCGCAAGTTGCAGTCATGAGATATATGAATCTCGAGATGTAATTCAGACGTCCAAGAAATCCTCTAACTTGTTTCTCGGTTCTGGGCGAAGGCATTTCTTGAATTGCCTTGACTTTGTCTGGATCTACTTCAATTCCTCGTTTGCTGACAATGAAACCAAGGAGTTTTCCTGAATAGACACCAAAGGTGCACTTGTTGGGGTTCAGGCGAAGCTGAAACTTCCGTAAGCGTTGAAATAACTTTGTCAGATTCTGTATGTGATCTTCTTCATTTTCTGATTTGGCAATCATGTCGTCCACATAGACTTCCACTTCCTTATGCATCATGTCGTGGAAAAGTGTAGTCATAGCTCTTTGATAAGTTGCCCCTGCGTTCTTTAGTCCAAAAGGCATAACACGATAGCAGAACGTGCCCCAGGGGGTGATGAAAGCTGTTTTTTCCATGTCTTCAGG